>NW_023413204.1:0-12417 GCF_903995425.1 Onychomys torridus
CTGATTACAATGGTGTGGTTTCACTCCAGTATGTGTTCTCTCATGCCTTCGAAGACCAGAGTGACAAGCAAAGGCTTTACAACACTGATTAACATGTTGTGTACATTCATGTTGTTCCCCTGCATAAAAGATGTCTTTGCATATTTGAACATGATTGTGATAGTAAAAGCTGTACCAGCAGGCTCATATATATGCCATCATTTTTTTTCTGAAATTTTTGAAACATTTGAAGGACTTGGAGAATTCAGACATTTACATCACTTACTTTATTGATAATTTTCCCTATACAGTGATTAATGCTACATTTTCAAAGTGAATCAGGACAAACAGAAGCATTTATACAACTCTAGCAGGTCTTTTCTGTGGTGTGTTTGTTGATCTATTCCAAATGAAGCTGGAAAAGCAATTGTTTGTAAAGTTGAATCTCATTCAACTAGTTTACTCAACATGGGACTACTACATGTCTTGTAATTGTTCTGAGATTGAGAGATGAACATTACTTCTTTTCTTATCCTTATGTTCATATGGCTGGTATCCAAAGTGACATATGATATAACTATTAATGAAAGAATAACAAGAAGGTTTCCACATTTTATTTACAGCTGGACTTTCTTTTCCCCATCAACATGTGGTATAAGGATTAATATTTCTCTACAACACCCCCCTCAATTCTTGACTCTAACTACCTAGCTAATTAAAATGAGCTAAGACAGAACAACTTTTTGAGTAACAAATCTTTTACTATGGATTACTTACTTATCAAAAGTTTGTGTACATATTCTTATCATACATTCAGTGAGTATAGCATTTGTAATTTGAATAGTATGAAACTAAATGGTTTGTCATTTGTATAGCACAGTTCTGATGAAGCTATTACTCAAATGATTCCTGTGAAGGCATTGATTCCTTGTCTTCCATCTTAAAATAATCACTTCCAAACACAATTCACTTACTGCCATTGAGGTATGTGTGTTTATGATCATCAATGGATTTTAAGCTGTAATTATTTACAATGTTTCATTTCTTTAACACTTCCAGATAGTTAAATATATCCAGAGACACATTTGTATCAGCTTGCACACACACACACAAAAATTACCTTCCATGTTTTTGAGAACTTTGACAATGTTCTTCAACTTCAAGATCTTCCCAATTGTAGCCTAAAATATCAAACAAGGAAATGTATGGAATATTACAGGAAACTGAATAATTTACATTACTATCTTTAGTGATCCTTAGAAACAAGGAACCTCTTTTATTTACAACATTCTTCCTCATTGTCAATCAGAATTACAGAAGTACATCAATAATGAAGAAACTGTTGTTTCCTTATTTAAAATGTGAAGAAAATGTACAGTATTACCTATAGCACTGAGGTTCATATACGTCTCCAGCATCACTTCTTTGTAGAGATTCCTTTGTGAAGGATCCAATAAAGCCCATTCTTCATGTGTGATGTCAACATGCACATCATTATATGTTACTGTATTCTAAAATATGCAATATATAAATATGCCATCCACATGTATAAAACTGAGAGCATGATAAGACATACTAAATGTGTGCTTATTTCACAATATCATCACACAATTCTGGCGATAGCTATACATGTTCTGTAACTCAGATCTTACAATGAAATCATCTAGTTACTTTACAAAGAAACCAAATAGGAAGTTTACCTCTATTATTTCTGAATGCTTGGGACAAGATATTACCTTGGAAGAAAAATGCTTATTAACAGAGATAGAGAAACAAGCAAACACTTCAACAGTGCTGAGCATACATCAGAGAAATTGTATGAATGTTTGTTGACTACAAAGAAAATTTAAGCTGGGTATATCGGTTCATGTCTTTAATCCCAGAACTTAGAAGGTATAAGCAGGTATATGAACTTCTGAGGTGAAAATTATCCTAGTCTATGCAGTCATTTATAGGACAGCAAGAAGTAAATATTAAGAACCCATATGCCCTGCAAACTTCCATTCAAACAAACAAAAAAAGATAAGATGAACTCAGAGATTTTTATTTACTGAACCTCCTTCAAAGAGTTTGGCATTCACTCCAGTTCTTTATTCATCTTCTGGAAACCTGAATTGCTCCAGTTTAACCTATGCTTTAGTCAATCTTATTAACTGGAACTGTGCTTTTAAACAGTTACAAATAGAAAGTAGATAACATTAGCAATATCAATGATGATCATAAATAACCAACATACGCAAGGGGAGATGGCTCAGAAGTTAAGAGCTCTTACTGGTCTTGCATATAGATGGGCTCAATTGTCTGTACTTATATGAGGGAATCACACAACTGCTCATTATTCCAAGCTTGTGGGTTCTAAGACTCTCTTTGGACTACTGTGAGGACAGGTGTACATGTGGTGCATATCCATGAATATACACAAAAAGAATCATACTCATTAAAAAAAAATCAAAAGAAACACAAAAAGCAAGGAGAATATCATACAATTATAATCTAATGACTCAGAAGGCCCAGACACTACATCTAGGAAGAAAATGTTATCTTCTGCTTAACTTCAAAATTGAAACTGGGGGGTAAAGTTCAGCAATACAGCATATACTTGACATGTACAAAAACATACTTTAGGACCACCAACCAATAATATATATTAAAAAAAAACCTTGAATGATGAACAACCTTTAATCTCAGTACATGGGAGCAAGAGTCAGGGGAATCTGAGTTGGAGGCCAACTTGGTTTACAGAGCTGCTCTGTCAAGGCTACTATGTCAAAGCTTTTCTTCAGGAAAAAAAATAGGAAAAACAATTTTTTTAAAAAAAAATTAAGCTAGCAAAATGGCTTAACATTGAATACCAATTCCATCAATTGTTTTTTAATGTTATTTAGTGATATTATCCGTTCTGGTTGTTAAGTAATAGCTGTGCAAGAAGGAAGCTGGCTGATTCATTTCAACCACAACATAGTAGAAACATAGAAAAGGAAATGGGTTGATGCTTTAGAAACTCACATTACAACACCCAATGAGACATTTTATTCAGAGGCATTGCACAAGTACCCCAAAGAAAATCAGCAGGGAGAGACACATGTTCAAATCCCATATTCTATCTGGGAATTTTTCATTCTGTTGACTAGATTCTCAAACAGGTCACTATAGTCTCAAGGGTAATCAATGAAGATAACGCATTTAGTCATTTAAATGCTTCTCATAGTCAGCAACAACCCATACATTGTTGAAATGTCTAAAGTCTCTTTTGACACTCCAGACAAATTCTTTTTTTTTTCCAAAGCTGAGGAACAAACCCAGGGCCTTGTGCTTGCTAGGCAAGCGCTCTACCACTGAGCTAAATTCCCTAACCCCTTCAAGAAAAATTCTTGACAGTAGCATCTTATAAACTCAGAAAACAATTTAAATATTCCAACATGTGAATGGCAGAGAAAACCCCTTGCCATCCAAAAGGAGAGGAACTAAGACACAGTGAGGAAAGACTGGACCAAGGGACGACTGAAACCCAGCAGGGCAAACATTGAATCTGGTAGCTATGTTTCAGAGACATGGGGCTTCATTTTCAAAGGGCTTAGATGGCTCTCTCTCCTCAACTTTTCATATCTCACTCTCTGTGGTTACTTCTACTCTATCTATTCAGCTATCTTTCCATGTAAGATGTCTCATAGCTTAAGTATTGCAACATCTTATGGTCTCAAAATACAACTCAGTCTTCATCCTCATAGTATCATGCAATGAACTCAGATAGTCTTCTCAGACACATATGCATAAACAGAGCTGACCTGAAAATGCAGACTAAAAATGTATAATCTTCAATTATACATCATTCTCATCTGCAGAACCAGTTCAACATCAATGAGTCACCCAAATTTGGTTTCTAAGTTATGATGGCCTCTGCCATGCTTGGACCAGAGCAACAGCAAGCCTTGACTAAAGTTACTTCCTGAGACTGACAATCACTTTGCCTAATTCCTCCATTAACTGAGGGCATATAAGGATGGATTCTTACCATTAGGGTACCTTGCTAGGCTTCCAATGTACAGTAAGGGCCTTCTTTTTAATAATGATAATCTCCCTGAACATTCATGACTCTGTTCAACATTTGACTACCATCTACAAATTCATAGTGCTGTTTTTCTCTACAACCCATATACTTTTCAATTATTCTTGATCAATTTCTTGATACTTTTAATGGACTGAATGAATTATAAGTAATAGTTATCTAAGAGAGTCAATGTTCCATTTAAGAAATCAGCCCCATTATTATTATTTTTTAAATTCTGCCTTACTCAACTTCTTTAGGACAGGGGCAAAATAAGAAAAGTTAAGCGCCAAAATACCACACAATTGACCTCTATTTTAATACCTCTGAAATCCTTTGACCTCTACCTCCACTGTTTGCAATACCTTTAACAGTAGTTTATCCAAAGTACTACACGAATAACCAATTAAGCACTGTGTGCAGGTTTCTGTGCCCTTTGCCATCTAAATTTTGATATGCTCAACATTCACCCAAAAAGTCATCATTCCCAGCACCTTTGAACAACAAAATCACTTTTGGTTTACCACATTCTTTTACAACTTGCTTTTTTCTTGCTTTGATTCAATTCTCGACACAAAAGCAACTTAGTTAACAAATCTGCTTATTTGGCTCATTCGATATATTTCAAATAAGTGTAAAAAATATGTGTACGCAACCATAACAAACATAGTTCTGTATTTGTATCAATATACAAATTATCTTAAATAGGAATATAAAAAGTTTATATTTGTATCAACATATAAGAATTCATAACAGTGCAAAGGCTGCTATATTACTAAATTTGTTTACTAATGTATATGATAGTCTACCATAACAACTTATACCTATCCATTCCATTTCTTCTTTTCCCCTTTTTTTGAGACATATTTTCTTTCCTTAAGAAGAGTACTGAGTTTACCAGTTTCTTCCCCCCCAACCCTAGAACCATTATCCATAACCCTGAAAAATATGAAAGCTTAGGGATAAAGGGAGTCATTTTCTTAGAATTGCTTTCTGCTGTTTAGGGGGCGGTGGTGTGTCTGTTGGGTGATTCAAGAATTGTGTTATGGAACTGTTTATGTAAAAATGGAATTACTTTTGGAACTTGTTTTGTGTTGCAAATGGAACTGTTTAAATGGAAAAGTTTGGATTTTCTCACTAGGCTTCAGACTTTGCTTAAAAAATTATAAAGAAAAGTGAGAATTAATATTCCTTAGATTATTTAATTTAAAAAAGTATTTTCTTTGAGTGGATTAATGTCATGTTTTGTTAATAAAAAATGCAAATTGGGGGCTGGAGAGATGGCTCAGCCATTAAAGGCAAGGCTCACAACCAAAAACTGCAAATTGGGTATATTAAGAGACTACTTTTGAAGTGGAAAATGTTCTAAGAAACTACATTTTGGGGCTGGAGAGATGGCTCAGAGGTTGAAAGCACTGACTCTTATTCGAGGGGTCCTGAGTTCGCTTCCCAGCAGCCACATGATGATTTACAACCATCTGTAATGAAATCTGGTGCCCTCTTCTGGCCTACAGAGATGCAGGCAGAATGCTAAATAAAAAAAAAAATTAAGAAAAAGAAATTGCTTTTGGATGTTTTGCTAAGTTTTTAAAGTGTTAATGGTTTGAGAATATCAGCAGCTCTCCTGTTGGAGCCCGTTTTCGGGTTCCTCATGGCTTTACCCAGCAGGTCCCCATAGAGGATGATTAGGGCCACTGGCCTGAGTGCAGGTGTCTGAAATGGTCTGCACTTGGCTGTGCTGGGAAGCGGTCTTTTGCTCCATCCCCTTGGTGTCTCTGTAAATACCTTGGGGCAGAGACAGTCGGGGCCTGTTGGAAAAGGTTCCAGGCCCTCTCAAGGATATTCTTTATTTTCTATCTGTTTATCTTCGCACTAAAAATCCTTCTATCTAATATTTCCTGCAGCTCACACTCAAGAAAACTCTGGGGAGGTGTGGGGTTGGTGGGTAAATGCCCCACACTCTCCTACTGGGTGATCAAAGATCAAAGGAAACAGAAAGCACAGTCCTTCCAGCTTTGTCCTTCCAACCCAGGGGACAGGGTCCTAGTCTAGAAAGTTTCTATTTTTTGTAGACATTCTTATACTCTCTTAGAACATCTCCTCTTCTTCATGCAAAGCACAGGTTCCTTTGTGAGATCATTTAATTATATACTCAATATGCAGTGCAGCCAAACCATCGCCTCATCATAGCTAGAAAATTGTGTATCCAAAAAAGTCACATCCACACAGTAACTATTGTTACTACATAACTGTTGTTAAAGAAAAACAGGCCATGAATTAGAAAACAATGAGTCGTCATGGTATGGCTTGGAGACAAGAAAGAGTATGTCGTTATGATACAGATAAAAATCTCAAAAATATATTTTGAAAAGTAAAAATGGGTATAATGGCCATGTGCTCTATAGTCCAGGGATTTGTAATACAGCACATGAAAAATTTCTCAAACCTTTATCTCTGGGTGTATACCTAAAACATGAAAAATAACAGTCTCATTAGGAATGGCCAAATGTTACCTATATGTGTTTTGATTGAACTACTGTAACTATAGCAATTTTGTTTCATGGTAATATAAGTCTTTTATCCAGATTCTTGATTGTCCTTGTCTGTGGACCCCAAGAAATGGCCAATCAGGACATTTTTGGAACAGCTAAAATTGATTACCTAATCCCACATTGCTATTCTCAAGTACTCTTGAAGTAGGAAGTCTGTCAACCCCCAACCTGTCTCTCCCTTTCTGCACTGTGACTCCACCAGCTTCAAAGTTGCTCAATGAACTCAGTTCTTGCACAGGTCCCTATTCATGTATAACTCTCCACTAAAATCCACTAAAAGCAAGAGAGATTGGGGGTGCTCATTAACTAGGTTAATTTTATTTTTTCTTCTTACTGACTAATCAAGGCCCAGAATAGAAGAAATTGGAGGACTTTTTCTCAACACTGGGCAGCAGAAGGATTAGATGTTCAATGCAATTCTCAGTTACATAGAATGAGGAAGGCTTAAACTAAAGGAGACTTTGCTCTACACAGAAATCAATAATCAACATCACTTGAGAGAAAAGGAATAGAACCAGTGATTACCTAGAGACATTGGAGAACAGAAACAGAGAGATAAGAGCAGTAGTGCACTAAAAATGATACCGATAAGCAATTTTTAAAATGATATAATTTTTTCTTAGAGACATGGTTTCTCAGTGTAGCTTTTTGCACCTTTCCTTGAACTCACTTGGTAGACCAGGCTGGCCTCGAACTCACAAAGTTCTGCCTGGCTCTGCCTCCCAAGTGCTAGGATTAAAGGCATGCACCACCACCGCCTGACAAAATAATGGATTTTTAAGATGAAAACCTTAGCTATATTGACTTTGAAAAAGAACAGGCCCTTCCCTAGTGGAGGGGAAGTCATTAATATGAGATAGATTGATCTTGCTCATTTGCATATGTTAGCTGCTGAGATCTATAATTGGCACATCAAGTCATAGTCATTGACCTGTTTCTTAAACCTCTGAGCTGACATAACTGTGTCAAGCAGGATTTCACATATGTGCATAGGAGAATTGCCTAATTACAAATTCAATATTCATTGGCTCAAGATAATTTTCCAAAGCTGGGTGGTGGCGGCACATGCCTTTAATCCCAGCACTCGGGAGGCAGAGTCAGGCAGATTTCTGTAAGTTCAAGGCCAGCCTAGCCTACCAAGTGAGTCCCAGGAAAAGCGCAAAGCTACACAGAGAAACCCTGTCACAAAAAAAAAAAAAAAAAAAAAGATAATTTTCCAAAACTCTACACTCACACAATCTGGTCTGTGATCATTCATGTGACATGCCAATGGATACTCACATGCTCCAAAAGAGAATTTGACATTGCTGCTGCTGTTGTTGCTGTTATAACAGTGACAACCACCACTACTACTGTTTCTGGGATTGCCATTTCATGATTGGTTACTACAGCTAGCACAGTGGAGACCCTGTCAGCAAAAGTAGCTACCACAGTTAAATAATCTTTCTTTCTATTGGGCATGATGAATTTAAATCAATAGTTATATACATTGCTATTAGATTTGAAAGTTATAAATTTATAAACTCAAGTTCTATTTACTCTTGGGATACCATCTTACAAGGACTCCAATTTGCAGTAAGGCTTGTTACAGAAGGGAACAGCTGAGTTGCCTTTAGCCTACCAGCTATGGGTGGGTTAAGACTTCTGTTGTTCTTTTCTGTGTCAAACACACAAAATTCAAGCCAGTACCACTTACAGATCTTTGGCAACAGTTAACTCTGCAGCACTCACACAATTGAGTCTGTATGATAATGAGCATTCAGAGACAGGTAATACCTGAGGGGGTCAAGATCATGATGGGGAAACCCACAGAGACAGCTGACTGGTGCTAGTTGGAGCTCACTGACTCTAGACTGACAGCTCAGGAACCTGCATGGGACTGAACTAGGCCTGCTGAATGTGGGTGACAGTTGTGTGGCTTGATCTGCTTGTGGGGTCCCTGGCAGCAGGACCAGGACTTACTCCAGGTGCATGAACTGGCTTGTTGGAGCCCATTCCCTGTGGTGGGATAACTTGCTCAGCCTTGATACAATGGAGAGGGGCTAGGCTTTCCTTCAACTTGATATGCCAGACTTTGTTATCTGCCATGGGAGGCCTTACCCACTCTGAGGAGTGGATAGGGGTACAGTGAGGGAGGTGAGGAGGTGGAAGAAGGGTAGGGAAGGGGAACTGGGGTTGGTATGTAAAATGAAAAACATGTTAATAAATAAATATATTTCAAAAAAAGATAACTGTACCAGCAACAGTTGTTCCATAGGACACAGGTTCATTTTACCTAACCATCTCCTGTAACTCTCTTCTGGCCTTTGCAAGTACTCTGTACAAACACCTGGAGGCAAACATCTATACATATAAAATAAAATGAAGCTTAACAATGGAATCCTCTGTAATGATGTCCCAGCCCTGAGACAGACAGCTGACAGGGAATGTTAAAATGATCTCTGTTGTTCCCAGGTCACAAGACCCTCAAGCAAGACCGCCACAGAGCCATTTTCTGATTCAAGCACACAGAAGTTTTGATTAGCAAAATAAGCAAGCTTGGTCATGTTCATCATCCTACACAGCAGGTGGAGGAGAATGACCCCCAGCACTCAGTTTGAGGGGTTTATATAGGAAAAGTTTACATGCAGTTTGGGATTGGATGAGGGGGTAGGGAAGAGGTGGTTCTTTGAAGTTACAGGCTGATCTGTAAGTATGAGGTTACTGGTGGCTAACAGGATTCACAGTATTACAGAGAAATAAATTATTACTACCTACATCTTGCTTTTGTTGAACCCAGAATATACACATTACATTCAGATTTATTGTTCTTGTCCTACTCTTCCCTGAGTTCAACTTCTGATCAATTGAGCCTACTGCTCCATATATCTTGTTTTGCCAAGTCCAGGATACATAGATTTATTGTCCCAGCCTTAAAAGTTCAACTTCTGGTCACTTCTAAAACTGCTGGTCAGCAAATACCTTGGAGGAGGGGAGGGGGAAGCATCTCTCAAGATGGCTACTGATTATTCCCTTTTTCTTCCCATCCTGCATGCTTATGAGACATTCTATAAAATCCACAGTCTACATAAATGGAGAGATTCATTCTACCAGTCTTGATCATGTAGAGAAGCATGAATAATACTGTTGTGTTTTTTCTTTTTTGTTTTCACCTGTCTATGGAGGAAGATATACTGGCAAACAATGGTGCTCATAAATGCATTCTTCCTAGCTCCATTACTTTCTAAGTATTCAACTTTCCATGAAGACTATTCTTTATTATTATTTAATTTGTCAAAACTTTGCTCTGAATTTCAGGAATAAAACTCCTTAAGCAATGAAACCATCATCCAGCTTTAGGATGGGAGAAAGATCTATTATCTTGTTTCTGATCTAGTTTCTGCTTTTTTTTGCTGTTTGTCTGTAGTCCCTGTGACAACCAGGTAGAAAATACCTTCAGTTCACTTGATGTCAGTGTCAAGTCACACAACAAATGCTCTCCTTGTGTGTCTTTAAATATCTCTGCAGTTGTTGATATTCTGAGCACCTTTCTACCTGTGTGGCAGTGAATCACTCCACCCAACACAGTATAGTGGACTGGACTAGCTAGTTAGCCACATTGTTTCCAGGAGGAAGAAGAGGAAGTGCCTATGGAAAGCAGGGAGAGAGCAGGTCTGCTTTGCAGCCTGGGGCTAGTGCTATTGAAATGCACATTTCTGCTGATCTAGAAAAAGGCTTTGCCTCGGGTGGAAGGGAGGAACAGGAACCATTGTGCTCTGTTTTTAAGCACATTGTAACCCTTTGGAATGTGCTCTTGTCACTCAGGTGTCACTAGCCAATCAGGTCCTCCAGGTGACCTGCCAGTCAAAAGTGGTGCAGGGTTCTTCCTTCTGCCATAGCTTCCAGACTTGGATTTCAAGAGGACCTGGTGCTATTGGCTTTGTGTGGTGTGCTGTGAGCCCTTATGCAGGGAGTTGAGCAGAGAGCATGGCTGACCTAGGGAAACCATGACAAGGTGAGTTCTGAGTTCCTTCTGTCTCCAGAAAGGTTGAAGCAGATAATAAGGTGTAGAATCCACTGTGGTTGGTCCGCTCTCAGGATCTGGGTGCAAACCAGCCTGTAGAAACTCGGTCATCTTAGGTCCCATGCATGTTGTACTTGAAACTCCCTAGACCGTCTGAATCACTGCTCTATGGGCAGTGTCTGCTCACAGATCTGAAAGTAGGGAGCTGTGATGGGACTCAGATGTGAGGTAAGTAGGAAAGAGTCAGTGGGGCTGGTCTTTGGAATCCACAGGAGACATTGAAAGGCAGAGGAGAAGCAGCAGCTGGAGTTCTGTTTCAGCCCTCAAGGCAAACATGAGTATTGGATCCCTGAGAGTGGGGAAGGTCTGTGGATAGTCTTCCTGGTCCCATACTCAACATCTGAATACTGATTCATTAGGTTCCCAGGGATCATATATTTACTTATTTAGGCTTCTGTTGTGACTAATCTGTGAAATACATTTAGTTTATTGGAAAAAAATAGTATTTGGGCTGCAAATGTCACTCCACAAGTATTCCTCTTGGAGGAGTTCAGATATGAGAACCCATGTTTGGAGGCTTATAATCACCTGCTACTCAAGATTCAGGGGATCTGACATGCTCTTTGTTCTCACACACATGGAAGATATTCTTTCTCATAATATAGATATACACATACAATTGGTCTAGACTTGTTTCAAAAGCTATTATGACTTATAAAGCAATTAGAGAAATCAGGGTGCTTTAAGTATATAATAAAATCATACAGTATCTTTAAAAACCTATTGTCTTTTATTTATTGAAAAAATCATTTCCTCTCTCTGATACAGGTTTACATCTAATCTTCAATCATAAGAAACAAAATTGTTTCTAAATTTTCTAACAGACATCCTTTTCTTTATCAAAAAAGAATGAGATAGTATTAATAGCCAAAATTATTTTCTACAATGTGAAATATCATGCTTCAAGAGAATGATTCCAAATTTGGTGGAAAAGTCTCTTCACCCAATCCATTGTCTATTATTGGTAAAGGAGAGAACTGGAGTGCTCAGGGTGAATAGTGGTCAGTGATTTCTCTGATTTTGATTTTCATTAGAAACTTGTCATTATTTTCCAAGGGACAATGTTACATTTGTAGCTCTGTCTTTCTGTCTTCTTTTATCAGTAGTACCAACTCTGTGGTGTAAGGTTTTTTTTATTAGTCATAACATAGTTATATTGTTTCTCTGGCAAATGATGGAACTTCAGCAATTCTTATTCTATGGAAAATTACTACATTATGTTAGGATCTCCTTAGGTTTTTCATTTGGATATTTTCTGCTTAGGAACAATTTTAGTTTTTTCTTCTTGTTCTCAGAAACTTATATTTCTTCATTTCTTAGTGTATCTGTTTTGCTACTTGTAATCATCATCAATGTATTTTTTTTCACTATTTAAATTATTGATGTAGTTGATTCATTGGGTTTGGTTATGTAAAGTCTCATATATTATTTTCTCTGTGTCCTCCTTACTTTCAGATGTCAACATTTCAGAGCCCACAGTCACCTTTGGGAATATCCATTGAGGATGTGTCCCATCAGAGGAAAACCTAGTTGCTAAGTCTGCTTGAGATTTTGTTGATGGATGATTTGTGGGTGATAGCCCTTCCACTGAGTGTGCAATATCCCTTAGAAAGTTGGCCTGCACTAGATAATACAGCAAGCTTGGCATAAGACAATGACTATGTTAGAGAGTTAGCCTGGAAACAAAGATTCCCCATGATTTTTGCCTTCAGTTGCTAGATTGAATATCTATCCTAAACACTGACACTGATGGATTGTAATCTAGCAGAATGAAGCCA
>NW_023413205.1:0-28309 GCF_903995425.1 Onychomys torridus
GGGAGGGACGCCAACCCATGTGCATGCCTCAGGCTCATCCGGACCAAGAGTATTGCTTTCCCAGTTGGTGTTGTCAGAAGCAAGCTTCTGCCCAAGACTCCCAGCATCGGTAAAGTGTAAGGGAAGCTGCATGTTGGGGTGTGCTAGAGGGAGGAGAGATGGGTCTTAGTTTTCTTTCATGTAGTCATAGGCATACAGAGACATTGACTGATTTGCTGTCGTCTCATGCAGGTTGTCATTCTCTGTTTCAGGCATAGAGCTTGTGGCAATGCCAGGATTTCTGAAGGTTGTGGATGGGGGCGTTAATGCCTTGTCGGTGTCCTCATCTGATAATCCAGGGTGCAGGATTGGCAACGTTCTGTTCTGCAGCTGAGGGAGTGTCTGTCTTGAGGTGTCATTCCCAGGGAAGTCTCCCTTCGCACCACTGAAAAAGAGTCAGGGAAGAAGTCAGTACCTGGGAAGTGGGATGCCCCTCCTTTCAGTGCTCCTCTGCACTAAGGCCCCTACAACAGCTGGATGACATTCTTAGGATCACAGCCATGGCTGCAGATATGCAGATAATCAGATTTGGGTAGATATGAAAAATGCACCTCAGCTTACACCTGGCCAATCATGCTTGGAAACCTGGATATCCACATAGACAGAAAAATAAATGTGGTTCCATTTAGTTTGTGGGAGAATTCCTTTAATCTCAACACTCTTGAGGCTGGGCCAGGGCCAGGGCCAGGTTTAGGGCTAGAGCAATTGCAGAGGCTCCAGCAGAATCATAACAAGAGGCAGAGATACGTGTCAGAGGTAAAGGCATGCTGATGTTTATGATTTCAAGGCTAGCCTGATCAACACAGTTAGTTCCAGAACATGAAGGATTATGGAGAGAGAACCTGTCTCCAGAAACTAAAAAGAAATTTACAAATCAACGAATTATGTTTCCTATGTGTCACCCTGCGAAAGAGTGTCAAATGCCCCTGTTGCAATAGCTTGTGTAACCCTGATAATATGAGAGCACAAAGTATGCCAAAGTGTTGATTGTTCCCAGACAGGCCAGAATGGACCAACACACCAGCAACTCAAGATATTCTGGCTGTAGGTGAGAGGTGCGCTCTCAGGAAATAAAAGCATTTGTTGCCAGAAAAAAGAAATTGTTGATTGGGGGTCCTAGAGGACAGGAGGGCATCTTAGCTATTGCAAAACCAGTAAGAAGATTATTATTTAGAATATGTAGAAATAGATAAAATTCACAAATCATACAAAGAAGTCAAACCAGGTAGAAAACCACAAATTCAAAGTAATCACTCCAAGATTATACTCAAAAGGATGGTGAGGACATACCATGGTTCAGATTGTGGGGGATCCAGGGAAATGCATAGTGAACCTCCCAAATGCCATCCAAGGGCAACTAGAAAATAAACGACAGACATCACTGAGAGAGTTCACAGATAGGAATGCTATACAGCGCTGGAGAGGAGGGAAAGTTTCCCAGGCTGGTTGGAAGTCAGTGTGCAGGGACCTCCAAAAGCCAAAACCTGGCCCACCACATGGTTAACATATGCCTTTCCAAAGAACTCAATATATTAGAGAGGTACTTGCCCATCAGTGTTGACTGCAGCACCGTTTCAAGAATATTAGGGAACCAAGCATGGTGTCAACAGGATTGCCATGAGTGAAGGAAATGGGATGTTCTTAGAACGTGAAGTCTTGTCAGTCATAGGGAAAATGAAGGTATGTTGTTGGCAGTATCTGGATTCAACTCAGGCTCATGAGATGGCTCAGTAGATAAGAACACTTGCTTTTCTTGCCAGATCCTCAGGCTTGCTGGAGAGCACCTCCTACTGGCTTTCAATCTCTCCTAATTTCAGAACTCAGAGATCTGATGACCTCTTCTGGCCTCTGTGGGCACTCCACACGTGTGTTCCTCAGGAATTCAGGTGGACAACAAACAGACACACAAACACAAAATAAAGTATTATGCAGTGATTTCAAAGATGAACACGACTTGAGACAATCATAGTAATCTAATGAAACCCTTCTCAGGAATTGGTCAGCCTTGTATATTTTCTCTTTAAGGTGGGTGCTTGACAGTAGTGTGTCCATGGAATCCTGTATTTCATTTCATGAAATTTCAGGAGGAACTCTGTCCCAGACTAGTAATGATTAAGTGGCTGCGGTGAGTGGTTCAAAATGGGTGGAAGTGTGGGAAGATCAGGATTGTATTTATTATAACAGCACTGCCTGAGTTCTCCAGGCATCAGGGATCCCAGGCTGTTGAGGTCATTGTAATAGAATTGGCTGCCATCTGGGTAGGAAGGTGCCAGGATCTATCCTTGATTTGGCACCTGTAGTCGTGTGACCTGAACCAGGCTGGCAGACAGTTTTGGGAAGGAAAGGACTAAGTCATTGGGATCTAAACTATTATCACCCTGGGCTTCCATAGACAAGGATGAGAATGTCGTGTTCTGGTCAGTGATAGTTACAGTGAAGTCCCGGAGTGCAGCTTCCCTCCTGTCAGTGTTTCCAATGGGATCCCACTCGAGAACACCTGGGTAGGAGAGTGCTGAGCCAAAGCTGTGGTCCTGGTCAGTCAGAGCAGTCACCATGGTCGTGCCAGCTGGTAGGTAGGGTAGGCACTGTCCATGAGCTGCTGGCAACAGGTGCTGGAGTCTGATGGCAGGAGCCATTCTGGGGTGGAGACCCTGGAGAAGCTGTCCACACTTCCTGCTAAGGTTGTGGCATTCCTCCTCAGAGGCCCAGAGGGCTGTAGAGCACATTCTGTTCCTAAGAAAGGTGCACTTTGGAAAGTTTCTGTGGGAAGCAAGAGGACAGTGTGAAGAATGGGGAGAAGGGTTCTATGTGGCTTCCCACGAGGTGCTTTTTTTTGCATTTGTAATGTCTCGGAGAGACTGAGACCTATTTTCCCTCACATATCCAAACAAATGGTTCAGAGTGATTCTTGGTAATGGATAGGATGACACTCAATGGATGACTTGCCTGTTATTCCTGTGTGGGCATGGACTTCCTAGGTTATCACATTGACCCTTTTTCTGACTGAGACATCACTCTTCTTTGCCCTGTTTTGTCTTTTTCTGATACCTGCTGTGGCACTGACTCACTACTGTTTCCCGGAACCAAAGTGTTTAAAGATAGGAGAACCTTAGGCAGCTTCCCATACCTGTGCCTTTGTCCTGTTCTCCTGTTCTGTGCATATCATAATCTATGTAGAAATAGATAGTGTCTCTCTACCTAGATGAATCTGGTCTTTAAATGGCATAAACTGGCCTGCCTCTGCATCAGAGTGCTGGCATTGTAAGTTCTTTCCATGTCCAGGCTTGGCTCTACTCTGAGCTGTCTTAATGAAATGATGTATCAGGAATTTCATAAATACGAACCATATTTAGCTAAGAATCCCTTCCTCCTCTAGCTGTTTCTGTTCACCACTACTTTTTGTGTAAGTCATTACCTCTTATTTTTATATAACCATTCAGCACACATGCACCTATGAATACAACCTGCTGACAACATTTCATGTTGATTGCCTATGTTTCATGTGTCATCTTGGGATTTCTAATGTAGTATGGGGTTCATCTCTGAGTGATATTGTTTCTTAATTTAATAATTGGTTAAATGGATTCTTCAATGAACACTACCACAGTAATTGTCAATGTCTTGTTACTCTCCTATTTGGAAATCCTTGTGAGAATTCCCACACACACTGGTGTGTCAATTCTAGTCCAGAGAACTACTGACTGTGGAGTACCCAGCCCATGTTGATAACATCCAACACAATCAGTGCTCAAAAAATGTGGAGAATGGTGTGGAGATGGGCTGGATAGAGTGTCAGAGCCAGGGATCAGAGCTGGATATTGTTTTCTATATATCACAGGGAACCTTTACTTAGACTATCTCAACATTGTGGCTGCCTAATAATGGCTTGGGATATGATAATGTCTTGTGCCTTTTTATTTAATATGTTGTTTTCTGTTACATTGAGTTCTAAATTACTTTTTGTACCTCCAAGTTCATTTCTGCATTTTGTCTTCTTTCATTTCCATATTTTCTAACCCCAGTAAGAACCAAATGTAAATATGACATTCAATTCCAGATATCTCTATCAGCATCAATGGTGTCCCCAGTAAACAAAAATTTAAAATTATAGTTAAAATAAGCAGAGAAGCGATCAAAAGAAATGTTTTAATGTTTCTTTACTTTCCTGCCATGGTTGGAGGGAGAGTTTCAGCAATCCACAGTACAATGGAGCAAGAGAATTGGTTGTCCTTTTCTTATCAGCTGACCTGAGTGGCAAGTGTGTCTGGTATCAGACAGCACTTACTGGCCCTGGTCACAGGTGACCTGTGATGATCTAAATTTGTTTACAGGCATTGCCCTCGAAACGCCAAGAACCAGAGAATGATGTCATAAATGGGGCAGCAGCCAATGGGAAGGTTCAATTCTGAGGTAACAGATGGGATTGTTTGGATAGGATACCAGGAGACAGTAGCCTTGGAGGCTGGGATGTCACCTAGTGAAAGGGTGCAATCCTGGCATGGAAGTCACCCTTCCCCTGAGGTTTAGGCCAGGGTATTGGTAGAGCTTCTTATAGGTTTTCTGAAGAAGCTGTGTCTACTGTTCCTATGAGCTGTCACCTTCCAGCAGAGTCTCCCACCATCATACACTCTACATATTGTCAGTAGTCTTGTGCAGGAAGGAGAGAGACATCTGTGTGGAGGGAACTGGTGTGAGAAACCTTTTGAGTTGATCTGATTTATGAGCTGTCAGCATCCATCCATGACCGAATGAACAGATCATAGAGCTCCTTAGTGACTGTGTTGAAGAACAGGACTGAGTGTATCTAGTGCACCTTAGATAATGAACTCCCAAAATCTTTTCTTTGGGTATCTTCTCTAGAGTCCTTCCTTATCTCTCTGTTTTGCATTTTCATCCCTTTTTTGAAGGGTTTGATTCTTGGACCAGCTTGACCCTGTATCCTTACTGTGGTGGGTACTATCATTGTGAACGTGTAGAAGCAATGGTCTTCTGTTCATTGTGAAGATTCTTGTAGCTGGATGCTGCTGGTAGAAGCAAGCACTTGAGGGGCTGATGCGTGAGCCTGGCTGCACATGTTAACTCTTTCAAACTTGCTGCTCTTTGCTGGCTAGACTGGTCTAGCTCCTGATGTTTTCTCTACTTTGGTCTTTCGTTTTCCTGAGATAAGCATGTCTCTGTAGCCCCTTTTGTTTTTTAGCTCACCGTGTTTCTCACTCTGGTCTCTGACATGTGGTCATTCTTTTTATCTGACCTCACTTTTTATAGTTTGATGTCATTAGTCATTGAGTCTGGCCACCTTCTCTCTTCATCCACAAGTATAATAAGTGTGACAGTTCCTGAAGCTTTTTCCTCCTGGCAACAGTCTCTGCAGAATCCTGGGCTTCTACCATTCTATGCCATGCTTTTTTCTGAGACAAGGAACACCTGGAATATGAACACATTTGTTAGTATGTGGTAGTGGGTTACATGAAGATGCAATGTAGGAGTTTTTGTAAGTGTTGCAGCTGGGTGGAAAGGGATCCTGGCAGTTGAGAGCCAAGGAATCGCACAAAGTCAATTTAGGCAGAGCAGCTTACATCCCTGCTCCAATGAAAGCTTTCCCCAGTGAAAGGAGTCTGCTTTGTTAGGGGAAGTTTTCCCCAGGGAATGTGTTAACACTGCTGCTCTGCTCACTCTGGCTAATGTTACTTCTCTGATCTGCTCTGTTCTGGAAACAGAAGGTCTCACCGAAACCGCACTCAAGAGAATTATTGGTAGAGTAGAATCCAGGAGTTTGGCTGCCTATGCCAGGGTGGAAAAAGGCAGTTGCCAGCTGAACAGGTACAGGACGTATGCAGGGCTTCTTAGTGTGGGAGTTTTTCCAGGGTGAAGCTTTACAGAGTGAGGATTGCTCAGATTACAATCCCTCAGTTTGGACAAACTTAGAAATTGGTTAGAATTTATGATCAGGGATTTGTTTGTTTGTTTGTTTGTTTGTTTTGATAAGAGGGTTGGGGCAGAGTATGTTTCTGTGACTCTTGTTTAGGGGCCAAAGTGTGGTTTGTTTCATGGGCCCCTTTTAACCTTTTGGCTGTGGTTTCAGAGCAGTGGCTCAGATCTGTGCTTTCAGGGTCAGCGTGTGTTCCTTTGACTGGCTCTTTTATCCTACAATTTCGCTTTGTATTTGAAAAAAAAAAACCACCCATTTCCCATCTCAGTATATCTTCACAGACAGGAATATGCTATTTTGTTAAAATATGGGGAAACCTTGTGTATTTTATCATTTTGGATTTGGTTGTCATCATTCTGTTTTATGACTCACGGGTGGATTCATAGACTGTCTTATGACATGGGTGTAATATGCATTTTATATACTTTTCTTATTCTGCGTCAAAAAGCACTACTCTGACAGTGTCTGTCAGTCCTTATTGAAAATGGCCCTGGGGCCTGTTTAGCTCTCCTCCTGTATGCACATGATCTGTCAGAACTTCCCTTGGGACCTCTTTTACTCTAGGCTAGTGTGGTGGCTTGCAGCTACGCGATCAGGTCAGTAGAAGTGTTCCTCCATGCACATTGTTTCATGTTTTGTCGTGCTTGGCAAACTGTGGAATAAGACTGTCCTTGTCTAGGCCAGTAGGCTGCCTTTGTCTTTCAGCCTTGCAGTTTCCTTCATGAATGACCACTTGTCAGATAATGTGACACATTCCATGTGTAAATGACTGTAAGTTGGAATGTTCATCTAGGCTCCCAGTTGTAGACCATACTGAAAAAAAAAGTGTCCTTTTTTTTAGCAGCCTAGACACAAGTGAGTAGAACATCACTTGGCATGTGTTATTGAGAATTCTGAGAGATAGACAGACAGATAGATAGATAGATAGATAGATAGATAGATAGATAGATTGATAGGTAGATTGAACTGTGTTCTGTTTTTAATTCCCATCATTTCTGTGTTTGTTTTTTTTTTAAAGACAGGGTTCCTCTGTAGCTTAGGAGGGTTTCCTGGAACTTGCTTTGTAGACGAGGCTGGCCTCGAACTCACAGAGATCCACCTGCATCTGCCTCCCGAGTGCTGGGATTACAGGCGTGCGCCACCACTGCCTGGCATTTCTGTGTTTTTTATTTTTAAACATTTGCATATTATTTTTCATTCAGTGTAATAATGAACTAATTTCCTATAATAATATATAGTGATTTTAGTTTCCGTACCCTCTACTTTTAATAATTCTTTTCTGAGTCTCTACTTCTCATTTCTGAAACCTTTCTGTTCCTCTTTAAAAAGAAAAGGCTTTCAAGAGATAACAAACAAATATGATAAAATAAAGTTTTAGGAAATCATCTCCAAGAAGAGGAAATGTAAGTTAAAGAATTTAGAATATGGGATCATGAATGGGTGAAAAAATGGCACTCTCTGAAAACATAAGCCTGATTAATGCTAAGTGCCAGAGGTTGGATTAAGTCTCAGGAGATGTTGGTCAAGACAGTCCTTAGGACATCCAAAAATATGATAGCTATTTTGTAAGTTATAAGCCAGAAGTTGTTTAGTGCCAATCTGTTTGAGTTGCAGGATATGAAGAAATCAGATTTGCCCCGAACTGGAAAACCCTTTGTGATAGCCAGACAGCTTTCATAGATCAAGCAGGCTCTTCCATCATTTTGAGTGAGAATAGTCTGGAATTGTTATATTAGGTTGTTGGCTGCCTCTCACACATGGTAAAATTTTAAGAGAGATGTATACACTGGTACAGAGAAGGCACAGCTGTTCAATATATTCATAACAGCTCTCCAATTTTTATGTATACACATGCACAGAAGGGAATTATTGTCTTGTACTGCAATCCACCACAATTTCCTGTGAGTGAGGAGTTCTAGGTCCCAGATGGAAGACAACTGCAGTTGTTTTGTTGAATGGAATGGTTGAGTCTCAAGGTTTTTCTTCTAAGCAGGAGACTAATGTAGTCTTCCTCTTTTTAGCTCTCCTTTGGTATTTGTTTCTGTTGCTGCTGGAAAGAGTTGTAATTGTTTAGGCTGCTGAGACTCAGTGGCTGCTGTTGTGGTGAAATGGCTGCCTGGTACTCAGAACTGGATCATGCACAAAGCAGTCATCCAAGACTCAGGGAATTTCATGAAAGTAAGAGTCCAATCGAATTGAGAGCTAGAGCAGTGGGGTAGAATAGGGTAGCAGGGCTTTCTATTCCAAAATCAAGTGAACACCCCATTGTCATGCCTTAGCAGTGATTACCTTGGATGGATGGAGACCTTAGAAAGAAATTGAACAGATTAATGCAGCGATAGACAGGTCTGTGGCTCTGAAACTTAACTGTACATAGTAGAAGGAGCCATGGAGATTCATGACAACTTGACTTGTCATTCTAGACATTACTTGCATTTGAGCACCCAGGTCCTGGTGGAAAATGTTCATTCAGGGTGCTAGAGAATAGAAGAAGTGGAGAGTTAAGTGAAAGTAGGGGGCTTCCAAGTATTGCGTTCAGAGGAATCACCAATAAGTCAGTGAGTGTAATGTGAAGTATTCTACTCACTATAACCAGATCTATCACATATCTTGTCTATACTATTCTAAGGAATTGTACCTGGTAGTGCTTTCCACATCAGTATTGATTGCAGCATTTTTCAGGAATATCTATGTTAGGGCATGATCTTGCTATCCAATAACAGAGCAATGGATAAGGAATATATGATGTCTACACACGACAGAACTCATTTCAGCTAAAGTGATAAATGCAGTCAAGGTGATTGCAGGAGAATTCTTGTAACTCAAGATAATCATATATCAAATGTATCCAGTCCCAGATAAATATCTTCTGATGCTGTCTTTATATATAGATCCTACATTACACATGCTACATGGTTCCATTCCTGACATTGGATGCAATGCTGTCGAGCAGATGAACAATGCCTAAGACTTTTGGTGACAGTTAAGGATGGTAGGTCTTGGTCACAAAGTTACTTGGCTCAGGATTCAATATATAGGTTTAAAAAAATGTGTTCAATGAATGGTATAATGGGAATTAATGTCATCAATTCAATATAAGAAGGATTCAATACAAGGACAGCACTGTGTTAATTACTTTAATATGAAACAATACCTTCAGAGCTTAATTCATTAGGGATTACTCTACAAGACACTTAGTTTGAATACATAAAGATTAAAATAATAGTATCAAGGTTAGAAGATATCCAGTCAAATGTGTTTCTACTGCTCACAAGTGTAAAATGAACACAGTAGTCTCACAGCAGTATGCAAATCTGTCATTAAGCCACACACAGAGAGTAAAATATCCTGACCTCCCTAAACCATTGCTCTCCATCGTTCTGTTGTACTCAAATTTGTCCCTGTGAGGACCATTGCATGCAGGTAGTAGGATCTGTTCATGCTGGCTTTGGTAACATTTTCTAGGTGAGTTAGACTGGACATAGCCCCTGTTAGAATGAACAATTTTGCACATACACAGTGGTTGGGGGTTATATACTGTGAAGAAAATGCACCATGAAAGTCTATGGACAGTTCATCGGTAAAATTCAAATACTCCACTTTGTAGAAGTAGAACAGCAATCATAACTTTACCATAAAAAAGCAAAAACCCAGGATAGCATAAGCACACCTCATATGAGGTCAGAACTTCATGGGCATTGTAGCAAGTACAGCCTACAACTGAACAAGGGCAGATTGTCAGAAGAAATGAATTCAAGTTAAGTTCCCTTTGTCGACACAGGTGGTTTAGTCTCTTTGAATCTTAGGTATGTACTGAAAATGCACTCTGGAGTACACATGGCCCCTTCATCAAGTCATGCACAGAAACGTGTTCATCCACATGTGCATAATAAACTTTGATTCCACATGGCTTCTTGGAGCATTTCTATAGTCCCGGCACTCTTTTCTTTGGTTGTTGTTGTTTTTTTTTCTTGTTTTTTGTTTGTTTGTTTGTTTTTTGAGACAGGTTTTCTGTGTGTAGCTTTGCGCCTTTCCTGGAACTCACTTTGGAGACCAGGCTGGCCTCGAACTCACAGAGATCCACCTGTCTCTGCCTCCTGAGTGCTGGGAATAATTCCGGGCACCGCCACTGCCTGGCCAATCCCAGCACCCTTGAGGCAACAGCAGAGGAGGAGGCAGACGTGGAGGTAGAGGCTGAGATGGAGGCACAGGCCGAGGAGGAGGGAGGCAGATCTTTGTGAGCTCAGTGATTGCCTGGTTGATGTAAAAAGTTCTAAGATATGCTGGGCTATGTAGAGGGTCCCTGTCTCACTCTAAGAGTGAGTTCGTTTAGTGTATGTAACCCTGGAAAAAGATAATGACAAATGACTCAGAGGCAAAGTGTAACAATCTCTGTTACTATTAGAGCACAGAGTAGCACAAAGAGTTGAAGGTTCAGGAGATGCCAGTTTTTTTCTCTCCCTTCTTCCACAGTGAGTGACAGACCATCACAGACTCCACCATGTGCACTCTGAGGTGACTTGAAGGCTTGTTAAAGGTATCATGGCTGAGCACAAGTGGATCCCACTTCCTGTTGGTGTTGAGGACAGTGGGCTTCTCTTCTGTCTCAACTCTGGGACTTGATGGCTTCAGTTCCTTCAGCTTTCTTGAAGGTGTTTTCTCTAGTTCTCTTGGTCTGGTCTTGCCCACAAACTCTAGGACCATTGGGCTTGCAGAGTGTGGCTTTCTGAGCTTTTCCCTCCGTTTGCTGGGCCATGTTGTCAATATCCCCTTCTCAGATCACAGCACTGGTCCCAGCCTCTCTACCTCCACCAGATCTTGACACTGGATGCTAGCCAGAGAAGCTCAATGAAAGAGATTAGAGCTTTCTCTTCATTCTTCCTCAGCTGGTTTAACATTGTACTAATGACACCTTATCTTTACTGGGCCTGCTGGCTCCTGATGACCATGGAGTCTTTGCATTGGATGGGTGAGGGACCTGGAATTGGTTTAGTTTGAGATGGAGTTGAACATTTGGGGAGGTGAACTTCTGCTACCAGTGTTGTCATGTCTGCAAAGTCCATGCTGGAAGCCAACACACTGTGTATGTCCCAGGCTCATCCTGACCAAGACTGCTGCTTTCCAGGTGGCACTGTCAGCATCAAGATTCTGGCCTAGGTTCCCATCATTAGTGAAGTGCAAGGGATGTAGCATGTTGGTTTGTGTTAAAGGAAGGAGCGATGTGTATTGGTTATCTTTTGTGCACTCATAGGCATACAGAGACATTGACAGATTTGCTGTCATCTCATGCAGGTTGTCATTCTCTGTTTCAGGCATAGAGCTTGTGGCAATGCCAGGATTTCTGAAGGTTGTGGATGGGGGCGTTAATGACATGTCCCCATCAACAGGTGGTGTCCTCATCTAATAATCCAGGGTGCAGGATTAGCAGCGTTCTGTTCTGCAGCTAAGGGAGTATCTGTCTTGAGGTGTCATTCCCAGGGAAGTCTCCCTTCGCACCACTGAAAAAGAGTCAAGGAAGAAGTCAGTACCTGGGAAGTGGGATGCCCCTCCTTTTAGTGCTCCTCTGCACTAAGGCCGCTACAACAGCTGGGTGACATTCTTAGGATCTCTGCCATGGCTGCAGATATGCAGATATTCAGAAACATCAGTCTGAGTTGAGTTCCAGTTGTAAACACATTCAATTAAGTCTCTTGGGATTTTGGTTAGGCACCAAAAATGCACCTGGGCTTACACATGTCCTCTTCCTCCAGTCATGCTTGGAAACCTGGATATTCATGCAGACAGAAAGATACTTGATTCCGTTTAGTTTGAGGGAGCATTCTTTTATTCTCAGCACTCTCCAAGCCAGAGCCAGGTTCATGGCCAGGGCAATTGGACAGGCACGGTCAGAGTCATAAGAAGAGGCAGAGATATTGGCAGAGGTAGAGGTAGGCTGATGTTTGTGAGTTCAAGGCTAGCCTGATCACCATATTTAGTTCCTTAACATGCAGGGTTATAGAGAGAAACTGTCATTAAGATACTAAAAGCAAATTAATAAATAAATGAGTCATATTTTTTATGTGTCACATTGTCAAATGAATTGCCAAATGACTCAGAGGCCATAGTGTGAGTAACCCTGATAATATTAGAGCACAGTATATGCCAACAAGTTCAATGATCAGAGACAGGCTTGGATAGAACAACACCCCAGCTACTCAAGAATTCCTGGCTTTAGTTGTCAGATGATCTCTCAGGGATGTAAAGCATTTCTTGCTAGAAAAAAGAAACAATTATTTGATAGGTGGTCTTAGAGAACAGGAGGACATCTTTTCTATTGTTACCCCAGTAAGAAGATTAACATTTAGATTATTTAGAATTGGGGAAAATACATAAATCATATGTAAGAAGGAAATCCACATAGTAAAGTACAAAGAAAAAGACAGCCGTCGCTGATTTCATACAAATGAGATTGAGGACATACCATGGTTCAGATTGTGGAGGAATCAGGAAAATGCATAGTGATCCTCCTAGATACCATCCAAGGGCAACTAGAAAATAAACGACAGACATCACTGAGAGAGTTCACAGAAAGGAATGCTATACAGCGCTGGAGAGGAGGGAAAGTTTCCCAGGCTGGTTGGATGTCAGTGTGGAGGGACTTCCAAAAGCCAAAACCTGGCTCACCACATGGTTCATATATGCTTTTCCAAAGAACTCAATATATTAGAGAGGTACTTGCCCATCAGTGTTGACTGCAGCACCGTTTCAAGAATATTAGGGAACCAAGTATGATGTCCAACAGCATTGCCACACGTGAACAAAATGGGATGTTTGTAGGAAAAATGAAGTTGTATTGTGTGTAGCTTATGGATTCAACTCAGGCTCATGAGATGGCTCAGTAGTTAAGAACACTTACTTTCCTGCAGAATCACCAGGCTTGCTTTAGAGCACCTCCTGGTGTCTTTCAATCTCACTTAATTCCAGACCCCAGAGATCTGATGCCCTCCCCTGTCTCTGTGGGCACCTCGCATCTATGTTCCACAGGAATTCAGGTGGACAACACACAAACATACACAAACACACACACACACACACACACACACACACACACACACACAATCACAGAAAAACAAAATGAATTAACATATTAAATGCATAATTTCAAAAATGTATACAATGAGATAAAAATGGTAATCAAGTGAGTTCAATCTCAGGAAGATAGTCTACATTGTAAATTTTCTCTTTCAGGTTGGTGCTTAATAGTGTATACATGGAATTCTGTATCTCACTTCATGAAATTCCTCGAGGTGCTCAGTCCCAGACCAGTAATGAATAAAGGGCATGGGTGACTGTTTCAACATGGTAGGAAGTGTAGCAAGTACAGGAAGAACATGTGGAGTGTGTGGATCCAAAGCTCAATTGCATTTTGGTTATTTTACCCTCCAGGAATTTCCATACAGGAATTTTAATGCAGAAGAAAGATATTATATTGGAATTGATATGTCTACCATATAAACAGAGTAAAAATTTAAAACTTGTGTGAAAACGATCTCTGACTTTGTTTTAAAAGGAAAATTGGGACTTTGTCAATTAGCTGGAATAGACCCAGCAATAATTGTTGTACTTTCTACTAAGGAGGACTTTGACAATTTATGGGCATAAAGTGAATCTTGGCAAAGATCTTGCAGTAAATTTTTGGGAGAGATTAACTGCAAGTATCCCAAAAGTGATGGAATTGAACATCTAGAGTTTCCAGCCATTCAGCAGGCCCTGTGGGAAGGCTCTCCTTCTCCAAGACTGCAGGCAGACACTGCAATCTCCACACCCTGGTCCCAAACCCATTTGCCCAAGACACCAGCCACTTCCTGAGACTCAGGAACCAGCCCCCAGCTCCCATCCATCTTGGAACTCCCAACTGGTCTAGAGAGCCCCCAGCTCCCATCAGCCCTGGAACTCCCATCTGGACCAGAACCTCCATCCTTCCCTGGAACTCCCATCTGGACAAGATAAGGAGACCTCAGGGACTTCCTGAGACTCAGAATCCAGCCCCCAGCTCCTATCCAGCCAGCACTCTCATTGGGACCAGAGCTCCCATCTGGCCAAGAGCTTCCATCTGGACCAGAGAGAGACTCTCTAAATCTGTCAGCTCTGTCTGGACCAAGTACACTGATAAGAACAAGAACGAATCCACAAGGAGATGGGCAGACTTCAAGGCAGAAGTACATACAACAAAATAAAGAGCAATGCACCATCACAAGAACCTAGCCCTTCTCCAACAGCTAGACCTGAACATCACAGAATGAAAGAAGAAGAAGAAAACAACCTTATAAATAACATCATGAAGAGGCTAGAACCTTATATAGACAAAACCAAAAATAAAGTAGAGGAACAGACAAACAAAAAATAGAAAGAATGCTATAAAAAATAGAAGAAAGGACAAATAAAGCAGAAGAAATCAATAAGTCCCTGAAAGAAAATCATGAAAAAGCAACAAAACAGATGAGGGAAAGAGTCCAAGACCTGAAGAGGGAAATAGAAAAAATGAAGAAGAGAATTCTGGAAATAGAAAATCTGAGTAAACAAACAGGAACTTCAGATGCAACTATAACCAACAGAATGCAAGAGATGGAAGAGAGGATCTCTGGTATTGAAGATACATTAGAAGAAGAAGATTCAGCAGTCAAAGAAAATACTAAAACCAACAAAGTCATGACCCAAAATGTCCAAGAAATGTGGGACACCATGACAAGCCCAAACTTATGAATAATACGGATAGAGGAAGGAGAAGAATACCAACTCAAAGGCCCAGAAAATATATTTAACATGATCATATAAGAAAACTTTCCCAACTTAAAGAAGGAAATGCCTATGAAGATACAAGAAGCCTATAGAACACCAAACAGACTTGACTCCACAAAAAAGTCCCTCTGCCCCATAATAATTAAACAACTAAACATACAGAATAAAGAAAGAATATTAAGGGCAGCAAAGGAAAAAGGCCAAGTGACTTATAAAGGCAAACACATCACAATAACACCCAATTTCTAAATGGAGACTTTGAAAGCCAGAACGACCTGGACAGATATAATGCAGACACTAAGAGACCATGGATAACAGCCTAGACTAATATACCCAGCAAAACTTTCAATCATCATAGATGGAATGAACAAGACCTTCCAAGACAAAACCACATTTCAACAATACTTATCCAAAAACCCAGCCCTACAGAAAGCACTAGAAGGGAAATTCCAACCTAAGGAAGTCAGATATACCCATGAAAACACAGGCAATATATAACACCACAGCAGTAAACCCCAAAGAAGAGAAGTACACACACACAACCACCAAAAAATTAAAAATAATAACAGGAATGAACAATCACTGATCATTAATATCCCTTAATATCATCAAATATAACTTGCCAAAAGTGAACCTCTCCAGGGTTAGGCTTGGGGAAGCGTTTTTTGTTTTTGTCTTTCAGGAGAATGAAGGTCAAGGGATCTGAAGAACACTGGACAAATGAGACATCTGAAGAAAAAGGACAAATCATGTAGAAAAAAAAGTCCCAAGAAAAAGAGTAATTTGGCCCATTGGTATATCACATGTAAAATTTCTTAATTTTTCCTAAATGTTTATATCTGCTCTTCTCTACAGACAACTAACACAAATGGTCTTTTTGTAGTCCTAGTTCAATAAACAAAGCTGGCTTTGGAGTTGGAGAATGGCTCTTACCTTCTCTAAACCCAAGCATGTTGTTAAAAGGAAAATGGAAAATCTCTGCATCATGTCAGAGGATAGAGCCAACTTCTGATATAGGACAGAAGAAAACCAACAAATTAAGGAACTATTTTGTGGCCAGTAATTTAAACTTTTCTTAAGTTATGAATTTTCATATGAAAATTCATAAGATTTATATATGTATACAACTTTTGTCACGATATTATTGGTCTTACAGAGTACTAACTAATAATAGAAAAAAAGGCTTAATTTAGCAACCTATACATGTTTTTGTGTTGGAGTTTCTATTGTTTTTCTGCATGGAATCATGACCAGGCCTAACCTCGAATTTGAAATCTCCATAAAGATGATCAGATTCCATCATGGTGATTCCACATGGACGATAATAATACCACTAAGCTGACAACCATGACCCAAAGATCAGCTTTGGACTACAAACTGCTCAGGACAATTTCCAGATGGCTAGCTGAGATGATCCATTTTCACAGTCTACTTGAACAGGGACTTGAGTAAGCCCTGCACGCTGGCATTATGCTGAGACTGGACAACAAATGACATAGCCGCCTCTCCCGGAACTTGACAATTAACCCAAAAATTTTCTTTTCAGAATCTCCTAAGGTTGTTATCACCCACAAACCACAGGAAGCAATTTTAAGAGCACAAAACCTACATTTCTGAGAGGTGGGGTGGGGAGGGTGGTGTTTGGTTTTTCAATGGGTTTTGGGTTTGGGATAGTTGTCATTGTTTAGGAGGGTTGGTTACAAGTTGCTGTAGTTAATGGTCAGTAAAGGTTTAAACAAAGGAGATTAGATTTAAGATTCTTATTTGGAAAACAAGATGATCTAGATAAAAGGTAGATTATTGAATCTACTCTGAAGAAAATAGTATAGAAATGATAGAATCAAAGGTCGAGTATTAAATGCACTCTGAAAAAAAGAGAGGATATAGATATGATATAGTAAAAGATAGATTATTGAATCTACTTTTAAAATACAACTACTAGTTTTAAATACATTACATTGGATTGTATTTTTATATATTGTAAATTATATATATATTGATATTGTTAGAAAATGCTGTATGTATATTTCTAATCTTGTTCAGGATATTGTACCTGTACAGTTCACAAAACAATTTGCTAATCCTTGAAAGTTATTATTATCAACTATTAGGCTATGGAGAAATGAGAATTAGTAGTTAGTCATTACAGTTGAACTTGTAGTCATATTAGGAGTTTTCAGCTAATTAATTAGGTTCGGCAGAGATATATTTTAGATAGACAGGTCACCTTCAGATCCTTCAGAGATCTACAGAAAATGACATTTAAATATTTTAATAACTTAGAAGTTTTTCTTTATTTATGATTATGATTATGGCTCCTGGCAGCACCAATCTCCTTCAGAGAAGACATGGGCATTGAAGAAACTGCATATGGAGTTAACATTCACTGTGGCAAAAGTTGTGCCCTTGCATGAAATGCTGACAGTATGCTGCTACCCAAAATGGACAAAGGAGACACAAAGCAAAGTGCCAAAACAAGTGTGGTTGTGGCTTTAGCAACATGCATCCTCTGAGGCCAAGACTATATGGCACCATCGCTAAATGGCCTTTGCAATCAAGAAAAGGTACTGTGCCCCTTTCTAAGAAGGCAGCTGAACAGGCAAAATGGACTGATGTCTTCTGGTATGCAGTGGAACAGTATCTGAAGCAGTTATTCTTGGAAGAGTAACTAGGCTGATAGAGTCTAACCTCTCAGTGGTAGACTGGCATTTAATAAAAGAGATGAAGGAACCCACTAGCCAAGAAGTATGGAATGTGGAGAAAAATGGGAAGCCGAAATGAAGCCATCCACAAGCCTAGAAGAATAGGCAGACGAATTCCAGAAACCCCAGCAATTTCCAGAATTTAAAATCCTGAATCATGACAGGACACTGGTAGAATTCAAGTTTATCTGGTATATGGAATAGTCATACCGAATGTGAGGTCAACCTGAAGGCCTTGTATATATCCTACTTCACAAATTTGTCTGTCATATACGTTAAGCCTGTATGTTGAAGAAACATTGCAGATAACATTGCAGAGAAACCTCAGGTGACTGTCCAGACAGCTGGCTGATTCTGTCAACTCACAATTTTCTGGAAGTAGCTTATTTGCAATTCCTGTTTTACTAGGTAATATTTCCTTCTAGGTCTCTGAGGGAGTTGAAGATTAGATAGTTGTAGTTACATGTTTCCTACTCAAGAAAGTTCAAAAATAAAAATAGAAACTCACTAAGAGGTGTAAAGTGTATAAGTTTAAGTACATCATAGGACAATTTTCTATTGGTAATACAAATTTAGATAGAAAGTGAATTAGGTACATTTTGAACTCACCAAGCATACAGTAGATAATGTAATATTTTCTCTAAATTTGTAAAATGGCAATGGACTAGACTTTGCTGATATATTTATTGCTTGTATATATCATATATAGTTATTATAATTATTGTATATAGTTTTTTCTTATATTTTTATAAGTTTTTTATTCTTCATTTTTATTACAAAAAATGGGAAATGTGACATTTTATTTGTGCTGCATTGTGGTGATATTTTATATGTGTGTTAATAAATAAAGCATGCCTGGAGATTAGCCATTTTTAAGTAAACATAGGAATCAGGCAGTCGTTGCACATACCCTTGATGTCATCACAAGGCAGGGAAGGTCACTATGTGTTCAAGGATGCTCTACAGAACAGCCAAGTATGGTGTCTTTAATCCCAGTACCAACAATGGAGATCTGGAGGTCTGTACAGACAGGCACTGACAAGGAATTGAGGTAGCAGGGCTAAGATCCAATGAGAGGATAGAACAGCAAGACAATAAAGGCCAGGGTAAGAGAGAAAATAGCTCACTTTTGGTAGCTGCAGGCTGGAGAGGTAAGGTTGGTGGCTATCTCTATTTCTCTGATCTCTAAGGCTTCAACCCCTATATTTGGCTCAGTATTTCTTATTTAGTAATACCACTTAGAAATTTGTTTACCAACATGAAACTCTATGGAGAGGGTGAATGCAATTCCTCAGATGCAGCTAATTGCTAGAAGTAGAAACTCAAACATAACTTACTACAAAAGCATAAAATGCCCAGGATAGCAAAGCACTCGTCATCTGAGGTCAGCGCTTCACAGGGAGAGAATTAAATCTTAAGGCCATTAAGTAATATGCTGCAACAGCATTTGCTACAATGTCGGAATAGAACTGTAAGGTATGTATAAACTAGCATTCAGATTTAGACGATCTGGAGATATTTGTCTGAGACTAGATATATATGGTTAATATGATTATCAATGAAGATAGAAGAACTTTCCTGCAATCAACCTTGACTACGTTCATGCACTTTACCTGCAATGGTTGCTGTTGTACATAGCATCCAACATAATAACTTAATCCCATTTCTCTGTTATTGGAGAAAGCAAGAAAATCAGACCCCTAAAACAATAGATATTCCTTCCTCTCCCCTCAAAACCGGCTTTTCCACATCTTATATTGATGTGGAAAAGCAGTAAACATGTTTCCTTCCTAGGAAATACTATAGGTTTGAAAAATGTGTGGAAACCATGGTATTGCTGTTCAAAGTCACCTCCAATACTGCATAGATAGAGGTGGAAATACTTCACCATTATCCCACAAACTCATTGGTATTTCCTGTGGAAGCAATACTTGGGAGTCTTCTTAATTTTCAGTTACCTTCCATTTCTATTCTCTAGCATCAAAGAAAACAACCATTTTCCAAATGGGTCTGGAGTTCAAGTGTAAGTCATGTCTAGAATGACAAGTCAAGTCTTCATGCATCTCCATGGCTCCTTCTACTATGAACAGTTAAGCTTTTACAGCCACAGACGCTGTCTATCACTGCAGTCCATCTGGTACAACTTATTTCTAAGGTCTCCATCCATCTGAGGTAATGCACTGCTAATGTAATCACAATTGGATGTTCACTTTGACTTTTGGAATAGAAAGCTATGCTACACTATTCTAGCCCACTGCTCTTAGCTCTCAATTCACTGAACTTCTTACTTTCATGAGAGAGCGTGAGTTTTGGATGGACTGCTTTGTGCCTGATCCAGTTCAGAGTACCAGGCAGCCATTTCACCACAACAGCAGCCACTGAGTCCTCAGCAGCCTAAACAATTACAAACTCTCTCCCGCAGCAACAGAAATAAATAACCAAAGGATGGCCCTGGCAAGGAGGCAGACGTAACGTTACACCTGCACCTACACTGGGCCAATTAACCTGTGCAAAGCCACAAGGTTTAGAAGGGAAAACCCAGAGACCCAAACATTCCATTCAACCAAAAATAGCAGTTGTCTTCCCTCTAAGACCTGGAACTCCTCTGTCACCAAAGAGATTTTTTTGTGAATACACTACAAGATAAGAAATCTCTTCTGAGCATGTGTACACATATCAAATTGGAGAGTTGGTCTAAAATATACCTAACAATTCTGCCTTCTCTGTTCCAGTGTATACAACTCTCTTGACATTTTAATATGTAGGAGAAGACAGCCACATCCTCATAGCACAATTCTGGACCAATTCTCCCCCAAAAGGATTGAAGACTCTGCCTTGCTGTATGCAAAGGCAAGCCTGCTATCAAGAAAAGAGGTTTCAGCTTAGAGGAAGTTGATTCCTTCCATAAGGCTGCGAACGCAATCAGTTTGGTGCTATTCTACATTTGGCTCATAACTTAAACAGGAATGAAAATAGTTTTCATATTCTGGGAAGTCCTAAAGGACTTCTTAGCCAAAATCTACTGAGGCGTAAGCCCCACCCTTGGGTACCTAGATTTAAGCAGGCATATGTCGTCAGGAGTGCCATTTTCATTCCATCTTTCAAAATTATTTAAGTTACAAATTTATTTTCCTGGGAATGCGGGCCTAAAATTTTATATTACCATATGTATTTTTGTTACCTCTTGAAAGCCTTTTTCTTTCAATAAAGAGCAACAGAAAGATAGTGAACGAGAAAATGGGGAATTAGGAAAAGAACATTATAGTGGAGTAAGGGTTCGGAACTAAAACCACTAAAATTAGGTTGTTAGAGCAATAATTTCATTATGACCACTGAATGAAAAATAATGTGCAAAATATTTAAAAATAAACAGCACAGAACATGAATGAACATTAAACACACAACATAGTCATTTTATCTAAATCTATCTATCTATCTATCTACTATCCTTAATCATCTCTCTATGTATCTCCATTTTTATTTTCCTCCCAGAACTTTTCTCAAAACCAAGGGTGTACAGTGATGTTCCACTCACTTTTGTCTATGCTGCTACACATAGGAACACGTTTTTTTTTCATAATGGTCTACCAAGGCCTGGTTGAGCCTTCCCGAATTTCCAGTATTTAACCACTTGGAATGCGTCACATTTATCTGACCAAGTGTTCAGTAAGGAAGGAAACGCAAGGGTGAAAGACAATGCAGCCTACTGACTATAAAAAAGGAAACAGTGGTTATTGCAGAATTTTGTCAAGCACAAAAAAAAACATAACAGAGTCCTGCATGGAGGAAACAGATCTACTGACTGGGCATGTAAGTGGCAGCCACAGCACCAAAGCTCAAGGTAAAAGGGGTCGCAAGGGAAAGTTCAGAACAGCTCAGGTGAACTACAGGGAGGAGAGCTAAACAGGCTTCCAGGGCCATTATCAAAGGAGCACTGACAGACGCTGTCATAGTGGTGCTTTGTGAGGCAGATGAACAAACGTTATAAATGTATAATACATCCCATGCCATACTATAGTCTAAACCAACCCACCAGTGAGAGATGAAAGAGAGTGATTAACAATCTACAAACCAAAAATGAGGAAAATACAAGAATTGTCCCATATTTTAACAAAAATATTACATGCCTGAGTGTAAAGATACACTGACATGGCAAATGGGGTTTGTTCTTTTTTTTAAAATGTACAAGTGAAATTTTAAGGATTAAAGAGCCAGCCAAAGAAACACACTACCCTAAATCCCGAACCACTGAATAAAAACTGGCCTAATGAAAGAACCAAAACTTTGGCCCTGAAACCAGTCCACGCTTCATGCCTGACACCACACTTAGAAAAAAAAACAAAGTCATGAACTGTACGTATCGAACATAAATTGAATGAATGTCTGGGTTCGCCCACTCAAGGATTGAATCTGAGCATTCTCACCTTGTCTTCTGGAACTCGCCATGAAGACCTCAAAGCCTGTACCTGTGGACGTTCGCTACATGCTCTTCTTTAATCGGCAAAGAGGCAGCCATCTACCGCGACTCGTCCTCTCCTTAAATCCCTTTGCAATGAGGCTCTCTGAGGTCCGGCTACTTCATTGCACCAGAAGGGAGAGGAGCCGAGAGGACATAGCCTACTGTCGGAGCGCAACAAGCAACGAACCTGTACAACTTTCATCTGGCGAAAACCATTCCCCTAACAAGGAGCTGTTACCATTGGGAACCCGCTTTATAATCGGAGCGGCTTACGCAGCTAGACTCGCATCATGCTTACCGCTTTCGACTCTTGTGTGATTCTTGTTCTCAAATGCCAAATCCTTTTCACCAGAACTGCAAAACCAACCACACAGCACCCCGACCTTGCTTTTTTTTGTAAGCCTTACTCCCACAAAACCAACCAAAATGCCTTCCTTATCCTACGGAGTACGCATTGCTATTTAGACTTTTTCTTTCCGAAAAAAGCATGGCAGAAGAAGGGGTATGAAGCTCAGGATTCTGCAGAGAACTTTAACCAAGGAAGCAAGAAAGCTTCACTAACTGTCACACCCTATTATTACTTGTGGAATGAAGAGAGAAGGCAGCAGCCAGAATCAATGAATAACAACCTCAGTAGCTATAAGAAGGGAGGCCAAGATCCAAAGAATGCCATGGAAGTCTGAGACCAGAGTGAATACACGATGAACCAACCAAAACAACAGGGGTTACCCCTCAACCGGGGCTTGCTAAACTACCATCCACCAATCGAAGTACAAGCTCTTCAACAATCAAACATTAGACCACTGCTGCAGGGTTCACTATGTGGAGCACTCAAAGCCACTTAAGGATTTCAGGGTTGCACCCATGTCAAAGAATCATCTCTAACTAAAACGGGACAAAAAGCAGAGAAAGCAGAGATGGGATTTCCTTTTGGCCCCCCTGGACCAAATACAGATTAAGGAAAAGGCTTCTAGTGAAGAAAACAAAGGGAAGAATTCTTGGAGTCCATCATCCAAGATGCTCTCAATAACTAGCCCCAGTCCTTCAAGCACAGTCACAATGAGCCCTTTTGGATCTCATCCCTTGGGTCTGGACTGAATGATGAGGGCTTCCTAAACCAGATCAACTGATAGTTTCCTCACATACCGAGTACCCTCCACCAGCTGTTCTCTTCTGGTTTCCTGCCCAAGGCTACTGACTCTGTTTAAGGTGTATGCTGAGGGACACTCTCTCCTGGACAGGTGACAACCTAATAGGACACAATAGACACAGATTCATCGAGATGAATGTTAATAAGAAAGCTCTGCCAATACCCTGAACTAAAACCTCATGAAAGGGGGACAATTCCATGCCATGATTGCCTCCGTTCACTAGCACAACTTCAGCCTCATGGTACTCGAGTTAGTCTCCTGGCAATCTTCTCCAACCAATGCCATCTGTCCCCTCAGAATCTGACGTTCCATTTGGCTGCTGCCCTGTTTATGAACATCATTTCCCTCAACCCTACCCATCACCTGGTAGGTCTTGGGGTTGCCATGGCGATGCCTGTAAACAAATTGGGATCACATCGGAGGTCACACTGTGAACCACAGTGACCCAGTAAGTGTTTGTCTGATACCTAGACATACTTGCCACTCTGGTTCAGCCCTGATCAGACAAGGACAACCAATTCTCTTTGCTCCACTGTACTGCGGATTGGCTGATACTCTCACTCTTCCAACCCTGGCAGGTAAGGAAAGAAACTTTAAAACAGTCTTTTGATCAAACTTCTCCCCTTATTTTTTACTATCTTTTTTAACTTTTTTCAAATGGCTATACTATTGGTGCTGATTGAGATTATCTGGTATTGAATGTCACACTTTAGATTGGTTCATACTAGGGCTATAAATTAATGGTAAGATAAAAAAAAAATACAACTGCAGAGATGACCCTGGATGTACACAAAAGTCGATTGGAACTGTGTGTTACAATATAACGCACAGATTAAATAAAAGGCACAAAGACATTATCATATCCTCAGCCATTATTATGCAGGGCCTCAAATGTTGGATTAGCTTAGGTAATTTCCTGTCCACATATAGAAAACATATCCCGATCAAAGTCGTTTGGCTTCTGACACTCTATCAGCCAATCTCCAAACCATTCTCCCAACATAATTGGTTGTGTTGGATGTTTATCAACATAAGGCCGGGTACTCCACAGTCAGTTGTTTCTGGACAAAGAATTGACACACCAAATGTGTGTGTGAATTCCCTCCACAAAGGATTCCCAACTGGGAGAGTAACCAGGAATTACAAGTACTGGTGGAAGGTCTAAGGTTCTTCCTATCTTTAAACACTTCTGTTCTAGGACACAGGTGTAAAGGCCAGTAGTAACAGTGGTATCAGAACCAAATGGAAAAAAAGCACCTAGTGGAAGCCACATAGAACCTTCTCCCCATCTTCACACTGTCCTCCTTGCTTCCTACAGAAACTTTCCAAAAGTGCACCTTTCATTTAGGAACAGCCCTCATGGGCCCCTCTGATGAGGAACGCACAAACCTAGCAGGAAGTGTGGACAGCCTTCTCCAGGATCTCCCAAACCCCAGAATGGCTCCTGCCCATCAAGCTCCAGCACCGTTTGCCAGCAGCTCATGACAGTGCCTACCCTACTACCAGCTGGCACGACCATGGTGACCTGCTCTGACTGACCAGGACCACAGCTTTGGCTTTTGGCAAGCTCCTCCTACCCAGGTGTTCTCGAGTGGATTCCCAAGGGAAGCACTGAAAGGGGGAAGCTGCACTCGGGGACTCCAACTGTAACTCACTGACCAAATACCACATTCTCCTCCTTGTCTTAATGACAGCCTCGGGTTGATATATTTTAGATTCCGCAATGCCCTTAGTCCTTTCCTTTCCAACATTGTCTGCCAGCCTTCTTCAGGCAACCGCCCAACAGGTTGCCAATTCATGGGATTTACAGACTGGGCAACCTCCTACCAAGGAGGGCCATCCAGGTCAATTCACAATGACTTCAACAGCCTGGGATCCCTGAAGCCCGCAGAACTCAAGGCAAGGCTGTCAGCCTGTGAACTTGTGTCTACGCCTGGGAGTCTTGCCTCTGCCCTGCAACAAGGGATGGTGATGTGCCAAAGGAGATTCAGCCTACAAAGATCCAAACACGGCAATTCTCAGCACCTCGCCATCTCCTATCCACACCTGCTCACAACATGCCAGACCCAGTCTTAAAGGTGAGTAAAGCCAGGTAGGGGAGGAGTGGAGAATCCAGCACTCAAAGGAAGACACAGCTGCTGCTTTCAAGCAAGTGCATTCCTCGAGGGAGAAGGATGGGAGTCCCGAGAGCTCAGCCTTGGCGCTGGCTCAGCATCCCCATCTTCAGTCTGTATGGTGACTTGACAAATGCAGGGCAACACGAGTGCCATCCATCCTGCCATTAAGTCATATCCAAAGGACACCTTCACAGACACACAACATTCACCGACGCTAAGATATCGTCCCATGCACCATTACACAGCAATCACCTCTTCTTAAATCTATTCTCAGGGCTGTTAACAGGACACAAAGGCCTTTCTGTTCGTCACACACCTTTATATTTTCTCTGCGTTGATATTTGACTCTGAGCAGTGCACCTCCCAAACTGTCCTAGAAAGAAGTATTACTCGCATATGCCAACTGCTGGCCCTGACATTCCCTCATGGACAGGCATAAGTGCTACAATGTCTCATTGACCAGGTGTCGCCCATGTACCAATGGCTTAAGTTTGGCTAAGCTTCTAATGTCTCCGTTTATACTCTATCTCCAATGCACATGGCTTAAATGAGAAGAAAGGAAAACTAAGGAGTTTTCTCGATCATCTCTCTCTATCACTCACTATGCTTCTCTCTCCCTCTCTCCTGTCTCCCCCTCCTCCTTCCCGCCCTTTTCCCTTTTCCCTAATGGCCATTCAGAAGGTGCGCCAAGGCTATGCATGATCACTAGGATATGTTCTCCTAAACTACACAGATAACCCTAGCTAAAGATTCACCTAATGAAACCCAATTTTTCCCCATCATTAATAACAGACTGAAATGTGGAGCCTGGAGGAAATCCAGGTGTTTAGAAAAGATTGACTTGCTGGAGTGAGGAACTGGGTTTTGGATACCTGAAACCACTCACCCAAAAAGTCAGGCCATACTGGGGACATTCGAGAAATGCAAGAGTGGAGTCATGGTAATGTTCTTTCAACAATTAATGGCAACACAAATTCCCTGATCAGGCAAACTTCCCAGGAAATGGAGGGTCCCTCTTTCAAAGACAAAAGAAAAATAAGAAGGGAGGGACACACCAAAGGGAATTCTTTAACATCCCCATAAATCATGTGCATGCATTGACACACAAATACAGAAGGCAACACAAAACATTATTTCAGAAAACATGATATCACATTGTAGCCAGAAATATTCAGAGTAGTCCAGGCTGTTCAAGCAAGTCATAGGAAATGCCTTCCCTGCTGGAGGTCTTTTACGTACTGAGGTGTCCCTGAAAAGTGGGGAGCCCTACTTACCAGGCCTAAACTCTTCCTTTGGACTCCTTTTTCAGTGGTGAAATGGAGGACATCCCTGGGATGGACAGCTTCAGGCGACACTCTGTTGGACAGAATCAGACCTCTGCACTGCCTGTGCACCCAGGATGTCAAGAAGAGAGACACCAACCTGTTCCCCATGGAACTGGTCCACTAACTGCTAGCCCATCGACCATCTCAGAATTCCTGCTTGCCTCCTGCTCCATCTTGGAACATGAGGAGAGATAAGTCTTGGATTTTGTGAGATGACCTATCAACTCATTGTGAGACCTATGAGGGCATAAAAGAAACCCTAGACGCATCTTTTCCTTCTGCACATGCCTAATATGCGAGCAGGCCCTGAAACTCACACCTTCAGCATATCCTGACTTTGCCACTCGCTCACTGCCTGGAACAAACGACAGTGACAAACTGCATGAGATGACAGCTAATCTGTCAATGCTTTGGTATTCCTATGAGTGCACAAAAAGAAAAAAAAAGCAAGGCCATTGCTCCTCCATTTAACACAAACCAACATGCTACATCCCTTGCACTTCAACTAATGATGGAGCCTACAGCAGAATATTGCTTCTGACTATGCCAATTGGAAAGCAGCTGTTTTTGGTAAGGATGAGCCTGGAACATACACAGCTTGGCCCCACTGGGCTTTGAAAATATGACTACTTTGGTGCCAGAATTTCACCTCCCCAAATGCTCAACTCTCTCTCTCTCTCTCTGAACTAAACCAATTCCAGGTCCCTCAACATCCAATGCAATGCTCCATACTCTCAGGATCAATCAGCCCAGTAAATTTAGGTGTCATCAACCACAACCTTAAACTAGTTGAGGAATAATAAAGAGAAAGTTTCTAATCTGCTTCATGGAGATTCTCTGGCCAGAATCCAATATCAGGACCTAGTGGAAGGAGACAAGCTGTGCTTGTGCTGTGGCCAGAGAAGGAGATCTTGACGACATGGTCAAGCAAATGGAGAGCAACTCTCAGAAGTCACACCTGTAGGATCAGTAGACCTAGGGTTCATGGGCAGATGAGACCAACAGCGCGAGAGAAATCAATCCAAAGAAGCTGAAATAGCTGAAGCCATCAAAGTCATAGAGTCAAGAGGAGAAAAAAAGCCCCTGTTCTCAACAATGATAGGAAGTGGAATCCCCATGAGCTCAGCCAATTAATAGCTTTAAAAAGCCTCAAACACACCTCCAGCAAGAACATGCTGGGAGTCTGTGAAGGTCTGTCCCTCACTGTGGATGAAGGGAGAGAGGAAAACTGTCATCTCCTGAACCTTCAACTCTTTGTGCTACTCTGTGCTCTAATAGTATCAGAGTGTGTTACACTTTGGCCTCTGAGACATTTGTCATTATCTTTTTCCAGGGTTACATATAGTAAACAAAATGATCTATTTATTAACTCACTTTTATTTTCGTGAGACAGGGACCCTGCCCAATCATAGAATGTCCTAGAACTGACTACATCAAACAGGCATGCATTGATCTCAGAAAGATCTGCCAGCCTTCCCCTCTGCTCCACCTCCGTCTCAGTCCTCTGCTTTCCTTCTGCCTCATCTACTACCTCCTCTTCGCTTGCTGCCTCAACAGTGCTGGGACTAAAGGAACGCTCCAAGAAGCCACTGGAAATCGCAATTCTTTCTGTACATGTGAATAACTACATTTTTGTGCATGTCTTGATAAGGAGATCATGTGACCTCCAGGGTGCATTTTTGGTACCTACCTAAAATCCAACAGACTGAACAGCATGTGTTCACAACTGGAACTTATCTCGGATTCATCTTTTCCTGACAATCTACCTTGTTTCGGTGGTAGGCTGTACTTGCGTACAATGCCTGTGGA
>NW_023413206.1:0-1928 GCF_903995425.1 Onychomys torridus
TTCCAAGAAATCAAGAATAAACATGGAGAGAATTAGAATCTTGAAGATAATGGTCCCTTATAATTGGTTTCCTTCTGTCTCACACCAGAGGGCTCTTCTGATATGGGACTGAAGAATCTCTCAACCTTTTTTTTTTTATCAGTATGCTTGGGTTTAGAGAAGGAGTGAGCCAGTTCCATCTCCAAAGCCAGCTTGGTTTATAATTAAATTGGAACCACAACTATTCTAGATTGATAGAGATATAGATGTTAGACAGTGATATCTTACCCTGTGTAGACTGGTACCAATAGATTCTTTCTTTCTGCTGTAAACATCCGGATATCCAAGGCCTTATGATTTCTGGAAGATGGGTATTTCCATTATCCTGGAAAGACAAAAACAGAAGCCTACCTCAACTTTTGATTGTTAACTTTTTCTTACAACCTGAGGAGATTTCACATTGGTGGATGATCTTTTATTTCTCCTCATCAAGGGGTTTCTCCTGTTCGAATCGAATTTTTATTAATTTTGTTGGTATCCATAGCTTTTCTTCTCCTGTGGAAACAAAAGCAAAACCCCTTCCCCAACGTAGGACATATCCAGGTTTCCATTCTGAGGTCAACACATCTTTGAAATAAATCGGTTGGTTTAGCTCAGGAGTTTTGTCTGTCGTCCAATGTCTCTCCACAGCTGTTGTTCCTTTCTCATCAGCATTGAGAAAATTCAAGGTTAATAAGGCACTATGCAATCTGTTTCTAGGAGTCATTGTTACCTGTTGCTGTTTATTTAGCATATCCTTTAAAGTTCGATTGGATCTTTCTATGACTGCTTGGCCTGTGGGATTGTGTGGTATACCTGTAACATGCTTTATATTGTAATAAGCAAAGAACTGTCTCATTTTATTGGAGACATATGCTGGGGCATTATCTGTCTTAATTTGTACAGGTATTCCCATGATGGCCATAACTTCTAATAGGTGTGTAATCACAGAATCAGCCTTTTCAGAACTCATAGGTGTTGCCCACTGAAATCCTGAATAGGTGTCAATGGTATGGTGTACATACTTTAATCTTCCAAATTCTGCAAAATGAAACACATCTATCTGCCAAATTTCATTTCTTTGTATACCGTTTGGATTGCTCCCTGCAGGTAATGGAGTTTGATTAAAGAAGGAACAAGTAGGACATTTTTTCACAATATCCTTAGCTTGTTGCCAAGTAATGGAGAAATCCTTCTTCAAACCTTTGCTATTTACATGGTGTTTCTTATGAAATTCTGAGGCTTCTAGCACATTACCTATTAGTAACTGATCAATCTCATCATTACCTTGTGCTAGAGGTCCTGGCAGTCCTGTATGGGATCTGATATGTGTTATATATATATAGGATGTTCCCTTTTTCTGATGATTTCCTGCAATTGTATGAATAATGAAGTTAATTCTGTATTATCAGGAATAAATTCAGCAGTTTCAATGTGTAAAACAACTCTCTCTGCATATTGAGAGTCAGTGACTATATTGAGGGGTTCTGTGAAGTCCATCAGTACCATAAGAACGGCATACAGTTCTGCCTTTTGTACAGAGCTGTATGGACTTTGTACCACTTTACTTAAGTCTCCTGATTTGTATCCTGCTTTCCCTGATTTATTTGCATCAGTATAGAATGTGAGGACTCCAGAAATTGGCTTGTGTCGTACATTGTGAGGAAGGACCCATTCAGTCTTCTTTATGAATTCTATCCTCTTGCTTTTGGGATAATGGTTGTTAATCTCTCCCAAAAAGTTACTGCAGGCTCTCTGCCAGTATTCATTATCTTTCCACAGTGATGAAATTTCCTCATTAGTTAAAGGTACTACAATTTCTGCTGGGTCCATTCCTGTCAACTGACGAAGTCTTAATTTACCTTTTTGAATCAAATCAGAGATCTTTTCAATATAAGTCTTTAATTTCT
>NW_023413207.1:0-23022 GCF_903995425.1 Onychomys torridus
GCTGCTCATCCAGGGAATTGAGTTTTGTGTTTAGCACATATCTTCCATCCATACTTGGCAGTTCATGATTTTCTTTTAACTCCAGCTCAAGGTAGTTTGCAATCTTTTGGTCTCTGCAAGCACCTGCACTCACATGTACATACCCAAACACACAAATACACATAACTAAAAACAATATAAAGCTACTCTTTTAAAGAAAACATAATGAATTCCACTTCCAAATATTATTTAAGAAGGAGGAAAAATCAAATCACACTGGCATTTATATGGATAACACTTTAATAAATGTATTTCTAAAGAAGGTAATTGCTTAATATTATTTCAACAGCAATTTTATTGATTCTTTGAGAATGCCATAAGATGTGTTTTGCTCATAGTCACCCAGCCTCCTCTAACTTTTCACACAATCACCATTTCTACCCTCCTATCTTTTCTTACCTAGCTCTATATTTTCAATTCTGAATGAAATCTGATGAATCTATTCTACAAGAATACTACCCAGGAACAAAATTAGGTAGATCACAAATTAGCTTGCTGTGATTAATGTAAAAAAATAATCTGGTAAGAATTAAATTTAAAACCAACATACAGAAAACTGAGACTTGGGAAAGCTCTAGGTAGTAATAATGAAAGGATCATCTCCCATTTTTTCCAGGACCTTATTACAGGTATTGACTTTAAAAACAAAGATATACTTATGATTAGAAAGGTTAATTACAGAAAAAGCAAAGTCCATACAAAGAGCTGAGGGTTTGCTCAGTGGCTGCACACTTACTTAGCATGTGCAAAAGCTCAGGGTTTCATTTGGGCAGCGCCACAAAGTGGAAAAGAAAATTGTTAAAAAAAAAAAAAAAAGAAAGAAAGAAAAAGGAAAGAAAGAAAACTGTAGCATAGGAGGGGTAAATTTATGTTCCAGCCGAGAATATAAATTCCCCAGTGTGCCTATCCATCTAAGGAGGTAAAATGGTTTTCAAGCTAAGTGAATGTTACATCTGCATCTATATAACTTACTGTGTAACTACATAGTATTTAAAAAGTACTATTCTAGTTTTTGTGTCTATACATATAAAATGGTCAACCCCCTGCTGCAGTGGTATCTAGGGCTGTTTCTAGGGCTGGTCCTTGAATGCTTAGACTGACTGCTTTTGGGGAGGCAAAAATCAATGTTTATTTTGGTCTTCCTTTTTGTAATGGTTATAGATGTAGTAATGAATACACAATCTCTCTTAATGTTAAGATATTTGATATTTTACTCTTCTGGGTTAGTGAAAAATTCTATTGTGTTTGTGTGTGTGTGTGTATGTGTGTGTGTGTGTGTGTGTGTGTGTGTGTGTGTGTGTGTTCATGTCCATCTGGAGGACAGAGAACAATTTTGACTGTTGGCAGAATCTATATCATCACTGTCACCATCATCTTCTTTTCTTCATTGTCATCATCCTCATCATCATTTTGAAACAGATTTCCCACTGGCATTGAGCTCATTAATTAGGCTAGCCTGGCTGGCTAGAGAACCCCAAGGATCTTCTTGTCTTTGCATCTTCAGCATTGGGTTGGCATGTGCCTGGCACCACTCCTGGCTCTTTTATCTAGGTTCAGGGGGATCAAACTTAGATTGTAATGCTTATAAGACAAGTGCAAGCACTTTTCCAACAGTCATCTTTCTGACCCATGAGTTAGTAAAAACAAGCAAACAAAACAAAACTGGATGCTACCGGAGTTTGAATGTGACGTGAAGTTTATATGTCAGAAATATGGTCCTATATATTTAATGTTGAAAGCTGGACACTTGTGGCAGCCATTTAGTCATCATGGAATCTAGTTCAAGTGAATGGATTTTTTAACTTTGTAGAAAGCACTTATGATGGTGGTTCCCATTCCTTTCCTGCTCAGTCCTTAGAACACATGCATCAGTTCTGATGTGCTTTCCTTCCATTTACCCCATGAGATGGAAGCAAGGGGGACTTTGTCAGATGCTGACACCTTGTTTGTGATTTCCAGCCTCTATATCTATGAAAAATATTCCTCCTTTATAAATCACTCTGTATCCAATACTTCATCTCATCCACACATGAAAACTAGAGCAAACTTTAGGATTTTATAATTATGAATTCTATATGAGTCTTTATATTAATCATATGGGAAATCCTGATGATGTCTTTGAGATCATGGAGCTTCTCTTAGCTCTTGAATGGTTGTTGAACTCAGCAGTTAGGGAGTCAGATGTTCATGGCAACACAACATTTCCCTTGAGTCAGCATTTAGAATTTTAAGAGATTCATGCATCACAGACATTAGGTTTTAGGAAGATTTTGTAAAAGGAGCTTAAGGGAAAGATTGAAGGCAGAGGGTCTGCAAAGCAGAAGGGTCCTTATGAGTGGGGTGCCACTGACTGTCATTGCCTTGGAGTTAATAAAGCTTGGAGATGCAATCAACTTGTCAGTCTAGTCCTCATTACCTTACTACTGTATGTCCAAGTACCTTGCTACGTCTGTAATGTCCTTATGCAATGTCTCCAGGAAAGACATACTCCTTTAGGATAAAAGAGATAAAAAAATAAATAGCAATAAAATATCTTTCTGGCATCTATGACCACCAAGTAAGGAAAGAGGTTACTAAAAGCTGTAAGGACATTTTCTGCTTTTAACTCAGTGAGGGAAATCATTGATGTTTGGGCTCCTTTATCCTATTGTCCAGCTTATTTACATTTCCTGTTCTCATCACTATGAAAGTTACACAAGAGCAGAAACTACCTGTTATCTACCCTTAAACAACACACATTGATAAACAGAATTTCACACATACTTCATATATAATTTATAATTATAATTGACATTTTATAAATGAGAAACTATATAGGCTTTGAGGGATTGAATGCTTTCTCAAGGTTGATCCTAGGGAGTAAGCTATCAAAATGTGACTTGCTTTATCCACTCTGCTGAACTGTTCCTCAGGCTTTCTCACACATGTACTTCAAGTTCATTGAAAGTCCACTTGGCTGTTTTTATCTTGATGTAGTGAAAAGCATTCAGACAATCAAAGAGAAGTAGCATTTTATTTGCATAGTTGATGAGAACAATGAGGGAAAACGTCTAAGATCTATTTGTTTAAAATGCACATATTCTGTTGTTTAGATAGACCTGTGATTGCCATTCAAAGACTATGCTTTCCTACCCCCTGTCCTCACAACCATCAAAATTTCTTTGAATATCACTAGAGATCCAAGTGACTTTTAAAAGAACCTCACTAAGAAAGAACAAGAGTGGCATTTAATCATTTAATCAACCATTATTTATTAGCATGCTCTTCTGGGTGCATAATTGGGGAGGCTACAGAGAATGTAGTGATAGAGTTACTCTTCTGGAGGGCTATATTGATTTACAGAGATGAAAGAGAGGAGAACAAGTAAGATTAGTGCCTGGTATGTAATTTGCATTTCATAAAATTTATTGAATACATGAATGATTGAGAATGAGGGCAGTATGTGGTGTACTTTCCAATAGCTGCCTCATCAGTAGAACTGGCTTCAAATGACAGATATTTGTCTGTCCCCTGTGAACACTCTTGGGGGAAGGGTATCCTTGATTCTTCCTGGTTTCTGGTGTAGTCCACTGTGCTTCATGCTTATACCTTGTGAATTCATCATCAAAATCAGCATTTATAATTATCTAGCATTCTCCCTGTGTCTCTCTCTGTAAAAATGTCACCTTTGGGAAAAGGCTAGAGTTTACCTCGGGTCTTATTAATGCCATCAGTCAAGAAGAAGACTACTACAACAGTTTAAAGCCAAATTTTAAGCAAGCTTTAATTAAAAACTGGCCAAGTGCATTGGATCTGACCATGTCCATAACTATGTTCCCAGGAAATGGTCCTGAGTCATGTTTTGCAGGGGCTTAAGAAGACAAAACCCATAACTTTTTGCAATTCCCAAGATGTCCAATCAGGGGCAAGTATAAATCCTGATATGCTTCCTGCCTGCATACCTCCTGCCTATATCTAAACAGGGCAAGGGCACATCTTGATATATTTTCTACCCATGTGTGATGAAGCACATCTGGTACAGATGGGTCAAACAAACTTGTTTAGGGGAGTGAAAACATGTGGCTTGTTATGTCCCATAAACAATAGCCTCTACCATTTTGGGAACTATCTGGCCTTAGGCAAGGAGCTTGTAGATCAGAGGCATTTTTGTTTCATGGCTCTCTAAGGCAAAGTAATTAAAACTTAAAATATAACTTTGGCTCTCACATTTCCCCCTTGAGTTGTATGTTGAGTCAAATCCTGACTCTGTGTTAGGTACCTGCTTATATTGGGATCTAATAGCCATCAACTTAAAGGTAACCAGACAGGAATTATCCTTTAGTTAAAGTATCAATTATGCAAGAGGCAACAACAATTATCAGAAGCAGAATGGCCAAAGGCTCTGGGATGGCTGACATCAGAGTTACCATGACAGGGAGCCTGGAAATGAGAATGAGTGTAGATGTAACCATCTAGTTAAATAAGAAACATAGAGCCAATTGCAGAGTTAAAAGCCAAGAGGTCAGAGCAAGAGCTGAAAACCTTACCCTTCACTGCTGCTCTGTCTTTCCTCTCTGCAAGAGAGCTACTTCCTGTGTCCTGTCTTTTATATAGACTCTGTTCTGCCTTCTCATTGGTTGTAAACCCAGCCACATGACCTCCTCGTCACTGCCTGTCTGGACAGACCTCCAGGATTTTTATGGTTAGTATTGAGATTAAAGGCGTGTGTCACCATGCTGGCTGTATCCTTGAATACACAGAGATCCTGACTAGTTCTGCCTCCCTAGTGCTGGGATTAAAGGTGTGCACCACCACCACCCAGTTTCTGCTATGGCTTGCTCTGACCCCAAGGCAACTTTATTAATATACAAAAATCACATTTCAGTACAATTGAATTGTCACCACAAATGAGGACCAGTTACTTACTTCATCTCAGGTCCCCTTTTTTGCAGTAATTTTTTGAGTACAGCCAGATTGTTTCTGATAATTCCTGAGTGGCTTGTATAGAAACAACAATTTTTTCTTAAAGCTATACAGTAACCTCTCTGTTTTACACAGAACAAGTCAAGTGCCCTATTGTAGAACTATTTCAGCTAATGAATCTACTTGTTGATAGATCTGGGTCTATTTGCTTTTAACAGGTACCTTTCCTGGTATGCCCTTTTCTTTCTTTCTTTCTTTTTTTTTTTTTTTTTTTTTTTTTTTTTTTTTTTTTTTTTTTTTTTTTTTTTTTTTTTTTTTTTTTAGGTTTTATCCCCAATGCCAGGGAATATCCTTTTGATCTAACATTCCAGTCTGTTGAGGGACAAGGGGTGACATCTCTCTTCCATACTGTTTTCTGATGAAATTAGAACATTGTTGTCAGGACCCAGGAGGGCTGGAAATCTAGTCAAAGGAAAGAGAGAATTCAGGCAATGGGGCATTCATCCAAAGCAGCTAGTTCACTGACCCAGCTGAGGAGACAGGGAACAATCACATTGGCTGTACTGGTCCACATAAGCTTTCAGCAAGATCAGGACTCATAGTATTTAGAACAGGTTGTAGTTAGCGGCTGATGCATGTATGGTGTCTTAGTTTGGGTTACTGTTGCTGAGAAGAGACATCATAATTATAACAATTCTTATAAGGAAAATATTTAATTGAGAGGCTTTGCCTACAGTTTCAGAGGTTCAGACCATTATCAATCACCATGGCAGGGAGATATGGTACTGGCTACATCTTGAGGTACAGGCAAGGGAAGTTGTTGACACTGGGTGGTAACCTGAGCATAGGAAACCTCAAAACCCACCCCCACAGTGACATATCTCCAACAATTCCATGCCCACTTTAACAAAGCCACACCTCCTAATAGTGCCACACCCTCTGACATTCTGGGAGCTAATTACATTCAAACTACCACAGATGGTGTCTATCAACTAAGTGAAAATCTGCTGAGACAGATAGAGACTAGGGACAGAAGTTAAAATTTATGAACATAAAGGAAAATACTCTAGTTTGATCTTTTAGGCTCATAGTTCTAGCAGCTGGGATAGGGGAGAAGTCCCAAGACCAGAAGAGACCAGAAGAGAGAGAGATCCAATCCTAAGGAATGGAAAGGTAGAGAAAGTTAGGCTTTACTTATCTGCAGTCCTTTGACCCGTGAGAGGTGGATCCAAGTCTTTGACTCACTAGATTCTCTGAAGTTCACACACACACACACACACACACACACACACACACACACACACACACACATATATATATATATATATATATATATATATATATATATATAAGTTTACAAAAAGACATAAAAGCATTACCAGTCTGTACTGAAATTCACATTGTAGGAAAAGCAGGTAACAGATGTCTGTAAAACATCTGGAGTAAACTTACACCTGTGAGTCCAGGCAAAAGCTATAGCTTTGGGTTAAAAAGCATGAGTATTGTTTCTCTGTCCAGAGAGCTGGGTAAAGATTGGACAAAGATGTCTTTAGCCCCATGAGAAGCACTTTTAAGTCAATACTTAGAAGATAACCAAAGTAAATTTAAAATCTTTAGCTTTTGATTGAACAGTAAGTAGTCAGTGCTCTACCAGTTTATCAGATCTCCATTGATTGATATTAAAACTCTGAAGTTTTGAAAACTTAGTGTAAAAATATCATAAAAGTGGAAAGAATTCTGAAACATTTCCCAATTTTTAAATTCATTTTATATAACAAACACATATCCCCTCTCTTTCCTCCTCCCACCCCCCAACCTTCACCTCCAACCCACTCCCCATTCCCTTCTCCCACAAGGTAAAGCCTCCCATGAGGAGTCAGCAGAGTCTGATACATTTCTTATTTTTACATACCTTAAATTGCTTATTTTTACCTTTACAACTTGTATTTATATATCTTAAATCATTTTCTCAGATTCTCAGAACTTACTTAATACTTCACATCCTCACACATTTATATACCTTAGAACATTTTCTTAGACCCTTAAAACTTGCATACACTTTAAGCCTTTTTTCTTTCCATCTAAGCATTTACCAGAGACATAAGTATTCATTACTCAGAACAATCATTTCAAATCATGTTCCTTTAATGGAAAGTTACATCTGAAATCTGTTTATCTTTTAATATGAAGAATGTTAGCAAAGCAAACTTATCCACCTTTTCTCAAGAGGAGACCTAGTAGCTCTAGAAAAAGCAATGCATAATTTTTATATATGAAATGAGCTAACAAGGTGACTGCAGCCTTGGGAAGATCCTAGTTACCTGCTGCTGCTAAGCTGACAAAGCTCCAGTTAGTCTAGCTGTCAATAACATCAGAGATCTGAGAAGAATTAATTACAACAGGAAGTATAATCCAAATTGCCTTTGTATAAGTTAAAATGACAGAGACTAGTCCATTACCTAAATGATTATCCCAGGCTCCTGTGGTCTCTGTGGCATTGGGGGCAGGTACCAGGGCAGCATCTGTCTTTGGCCAACAGGTCCAGCAGGTGAGAGGCTTTCCTGTGGAGAAGGAATATGTTGGGGGGGGGTGTCCTTCCTTTATCTAGGCAAAGTGGGACAATCAACTCTCCAATGTCCAGCTTGTCAATAGTTAGGGCCAGATCCTGGTGGTAAGTGCAGCATTGGTGCAGTCTCACTCTGTGGTTACCATGGCCACAACCCAGGTGAAGCCATTATGGTACTCTGTCATCTTCTTTGGAGACTTTGGGGTCATTGCTAGTAGCAAGGATTTTCTGTCATAGTAAATTTTTTTCCTTTAAGCATTTTTAAGTGCCACATTCATCAGATATCTGATAATTTTGAAGACCATCATCTATTAAGTATACCTGAACTAAACAAACCTAGACTTAACCTTGAAAACACATATAGGAGACTAAATAAATATTTTTTCTGTAATTAATTACATCAATATTTAACATGACTACACATACAGTTCTGAACACATTAAAAAATTTGATCCTTTATGAGGTGACTATTAGCTTACAGGGCATAATCATCTTTAACTGTTTATATTAAGTTAGCCTTAAAAATGACAATTTCTGAATTGAAGCTTCTTTTAGTATCAAAATAAAACTTTTAACTCATAAACACAGTCCACAGAAGAGTGGGAACTTTCCTGATCTTTTGTAGTACACCATTACATTAAAAGAGTTTCTTTTATGACTCAGTTTATTGAAATAGCTTAAGCTTAACAAAGTTAGTAAAGACAAGGCTAGACATACATTCTTAAGCATGAATAGACCTTAGGCAAGGAGAAATATTCTGTAAGCTAGTGGTTCTCAACCTTCCCAATGCTTTGACCCTTCAACAGTTCTCCATGTTGTGATGACCTCCCAACGACAAAATCATCACAACTGTAATTTTGCCACTGTTATGAATCACAATGCAAACATCTGACATGCAGGTGGTCCTAGGCTACCCCTGTAAAAAGGTCTTTGATCCTCAAAGGGTCCTGGCCCATAAGTTGAAAAATGATTCCAAGTCTTTTTCCAGACGTCTTAAGTTATTGTCTTGTTGCATCATATGATAGGACTATCTTAGTTTCTAGTGTTTAGCGTTTAGTGCTTATAGCTATGGCCTTAATTTTTAGCCTTTTATTTATTTTAAGTTAAAAATACTAATAATATAAAACATTTTATAAAGTTAAAATGTCTAATAGCCTTATGAATTTAAATATTTTCAAAGCCATTCCTTAAAAAATATCTATTTTTTAAATATGTAAATTCTGTAAAACTCCCAAATTTCCACTTAGACAAATTTTAAATCTCTCAACTGTGTGCTCCAACAATATCAAAAATAAAGTACTATTTTTTCACTCAATAGGGAAGATACAGGGCACAACCACAGTCAGTATAAGGCAAAACAGAGTTTCAACAGTGCAAACAATTCAAAACTCAGTATCTGGGATTCATTCACAATCCTTTGCGTTTTTTCAAGGGGCTTGGATCACCTCTTTGACCACAGCCTCAACAGAATATACCTAGTCTGCCTTCAAGACTCTGGTCTGATCCATTTCACAGTGGCTGGTAATTCTGCTAACTAACACATGGTACCAAGATTTCCAAAACTGCTAGGGTTCACCATTGTAACTGGACTTGCTTTAGGAACTCTAGCCCTGCCATATATTGGCAAGTCTCAGCTGTTCCCCATGACCCCTTTATGTCTTTTAAAGCAATATCACTGGGATGACACTTAAGTTACAAAGTTTGACTGCCAGGGCAGGGTACATTCTTATATATGAACACATGGAGATGCAGCTTTAATACCTTTATTAAACAAGCATTGTTTTAAAATTATTATTATTATGCCCACATTGTGAGACCCCTGAGCAAGACTACCACAGAGCTGATATCTGATGCAAATGATGATACACAGGGCTTTATTGATAACAAACAAGCCTGGGTTTCGTCTCTGTCCAACACTCCAACACAGTGAGCAGAGAAGGATGGCCCTGAGCTTTTAGAATGAGAGGTTTTTAAAGGGAAAATCTAAAAGCAGGGTGATACAAGCCTTTGCATGATATGATTGGGTGAGGGCATGTAATCTTTGAATTTACTGGTTGGGGGTTACAGTTATCATTTTGGAGCAAGTCTGGACAAGTCCCAGACCTTGTCATTGAGCTGCCATGGAGGCTGGCTGGCCTCAAATATTCATATTGACCCATGCACATAGCTGTAAGTTAGTGAGTGGTCCCAGACAATAAAAAATTGCCTGAATGTAGAGAGCTGCGTGCCGCACCCTAGAGATGGCACTGGCTTCTGCCTTCCACCTTCCTGATATGTAGAGAGCCGCGTGTAGCCACACCCTAAAGATGGCTCTGGCTTCTACCCTCTGCCTTCCCGATGGCAAACACTCTTTATGGTAAACAGCTCCTTATTTGGCTATGGCTGGATTCGTGTGTTGCTGGCATATGTGTGAACCTGTGGACAGTGCCCACGTGGCTGCTTGGGGTTGGCAGCCCAGCCCTACTTAGGTGCTGGGAGAGGCTTGCCCCCAGCGAGAGAGACACAATGCAACTAATCAAAGGTCTGAATAAACTGTAATGAGAAGGATCCCGGTGTCGTGTCTTCCTTGCTGGTCAAGGCGGGCGCGACACTGATAGTGAGTGCTCTTGGTGGTAAACAATTCCATATTCGGCTTGGCTTTAGGATCTGGCTTGCTTCTGTATACCTGGACCTGTTCATGATGCCCACGTGGCGGTTTAGGGTTGGCTACCCAGAGGCTATTAGGGCTGAGGGAGGGCTCCCCCCCAGCGTCAGAAGATTGTTCAAGGTTCCTGAATAAACTGCAGAAAGAAGAGCTCGGTGTTGTGTCTTCCTTGCTGGTCGAGGTGGTCGTGACACCTGAACCTTGAGTGGTCAGAGTATGTGTAGAAAGGGAGCTACTGCAAGGATTGTCTTTTGTTCATGACCCTCCTAGAGACTGCTTGCTCAAGTGTCAGGAAACTGAAATTGAGGGCTTCTCTGAAAGAAGACTGTGCAGTCTGTTATGGTATCTACTTGGTCCTTTCACTATCTTCCATAAACCTTATTTTCAGGAAAGGACAGGAATTATCAGACAAAAATCTATCCTAATCCAAAATGTCTTATAGACCCATTGTTGCCTCCTTGGGGAGCCCACTCCTTGTATCACCTTAATCAGGATGGTGGTAAAGTCTCCTGACATCTGTCTTCTCCAACCCTAGCAAAGATGGCTGTTAGACATGTGGCTGCCTGAAGATGCTGAGGTCACATGACATCCACCCTCAATCCTAGCAAAGATGGCTGCCAATCTTGTTATCTGAAAATAAAATCATGCCACATGGTTCCTTTAAGATTACCTATGCATAGATTTTTAAATATTTACCTCATGTTTCTAGTTTTAAGTTAATTTTTTTCGTAGATTTTACAGATTTTTAACCATAGCCAATAAATTAAACTATTAAATTTTCAGGCACAGAATGTTCACATAAACCAAGTCTAATTTTTTTGGTCTGTTCTGCTTTGTTTTCTTTTGCCTATCACAGTGTTAGGTGGATCAACTAACACAGGACATAAGGGAAAGTTTAAAATATGCTTAGGTCTAGAGAATGGAGAACCATAACCCAACTCTAGAGCCAGTTTTCCAATAGTAGAACACTATAAAACAACTCTAATATTATCCAGATGAAGAATACATCTGAACTCCTGCCAACCCAAATCCAGTGACTAGAGAGCTCAGAGATAAATTCTGAGTCCCAGCCATAAAAGTGGTCATGGCAGCAGTGGTAACTGGTGACTAGTGGCAGCAGAGAAAGCAAAAATATTCGACTTATTTCTATCTCAGCTCCATGTTCAAACAACTCTTACAGACATACTAGAAAACAGACAGACAAAACTTTCCATGGAAAATAGACAAAACTTTCCAACCAACCAGAAGCGGGTGGGTGGGTGATGTCTCCCTATTTACCCTGGAGGGGAGAATATTGTGGTTCCATTTATCACCCTCCATATCCCAGATAGGGAGCTCACAAAAGATAACCAGACTACAACTTACCAAGAGGCTGCCATAGATGCTAAGCAAAGGCAGCCTCAGACCCTTGGAACATCTCAAAGCATGTGCCTCTTGAAGTGGTCCCTTAGCTCTGGAGTTCCAGAGTGAAAGTTCAGCTTCAGAATTTGGGAGGGTAGTCTGAATCTCACTGGGGTCACCAGGAAATGTTATTTCCATAAGACCATTCACTACAAGAGTTTAAAGTCAAATTTGAAGCAAACTTTAATTAAATACTGGCCAGGTGGATGGGCTCTGACCAGATCCATACCAGGGTTCTCAGAAAATGGCCCCGAGTAATGTTTTGCAGGGGCTTACAAGGGCAAAACCCATAATTTACTGCATTTCCCACTAGGTCCAATTAGGGACAAGCACACATCCTGATGCACTTCCTGCCTGCATACCTCTGCCTGCATTCAATCAGGGGCAAGGGTTCATCCTGACGTGTTTCTTGCACATGTGTGATCAAGCACATCTAGTTGCAGATGGGTCAAACAAACTTACTTAGAAGAATGAAAACATGTGGCTTGTTATCTCCCATACACAACAGCCTCCAGCATTTCAGGAACTATCTGTCCTTGGGCAAGTGGCTTGTATATTAGAGGCATTTTTGTTTCATGAAACTCTTATGCATAGTAATTAAAACTTAAAATGTAACTTTGGCTCTTACAATCTGTCCTGTTCTTAGCCTTGATCCAAATCCCCATTTTACAATAGATAGTAGTGAGTGCTGAAAATAAGTGACTATGAGCCATCAGCCATAAATAAAACATTCATATTATCCCCTTACCCCGAGGCTTAGGAGATATCACAGAGGAAGAAAAGGAAAGTATGTAAGAGCAGGAGTTGGGGGAGAAATGCCACAAAGTGCTGTTTTCTGGACATGATGTGACCATTGCATTAGTTAACTCACAACATCTCTAGTTAGCCTCACAAAACTTATGCAAGATCAAACTGGTCAAAATTTAAAACTGGGTAGTGGACCAGCTCAGGAGGCCCCACTTATAGATGAATAGCTATTGAGAATTGATGATTGCTCTAGCATGGAGTCACTCTTCAGGATACAGCAACTGGTAGCTTTTCTGTACTCCAGCCAAAGTCCACGCTTATCTACATATAAATAAGCAGCACTAAATTGACTCAGTGGATTATTAAAATAGGTAAATATTTACATGAAGGCATGTTGGAGAGCTAGTTTGGTAGGATAAAAGGGGCAGTAGGTGTAGATATGATCAAGATGTATTGTTTGTATGTTTAATTTTCAAAGAGTAAATAAACACATAATTAAGAGTTAAATAATTTTTAAACATCCAACAAGACAGGCCGATTAGTAGAGGGGTAGAGAAAAGCAATTAAATATGGTGCCTGGTAGAACTTTACAGATGGCTTAGCAGTTAAGAGCATATGTTTTTCTAGTAAGACCTGGGTTCTATTCCCAACATCCACATGGCAACTCACAAACATCTTTAACTCTAGTTCTAGGGAATCCACCATCTTCTTTGGCTTCCTTGGGCACCAGGCATGCACATGGTGCACAGACAGATGTGCATCCTCAACAACCATACACATAAAATACTATGATAATTTTCAAAAGTAAAAGATAAATTATAGGGCATTTCAATCTTTAAATCAAGCAGCAATTGTTGCTCTTTTGAATCATAAATATTTCCCTGAATGTTCCTACTTTATTTTACAAAACTGAAATTAAGAATGACTAAAATTAAAAAATAAAATAGGCATTCTGTTCAATAGGAGGGATTTGGAATCAGGAAAACTGTGAATAAATAATTACTTGATAGATTATTGTTCTTTAAGGCATTTTAAAGGAATATTTCAAAACATGGGGAATTGCCCCTGATATACCTTTGAAATTCAAAACACTGTTCACAGTGTATAAAATTTTTGAAATAATGTGGATTTGACATGAAATACCCTCAAAAACCCATTTTTTAAATTTTACTTTTTGTTCTACATTATTTTCAACTCAGTCCTTAGTTAAATAAGATGAATTTCTCCCCATAACATTTCCAAATGAAGAAAATGAAAATCTCATTCATAATTTTCTGTGTTATCTAGGCAAATAGGCTAGTGATCAAGGAAAATGTTATATGCTTGCAAAGTAAACCTTACCATTTTAAAGCATGCTTAACAGAAAAAATTACAAATAATCATTTAATAAATAATACTTGCTTTACAAATTCCACTCAGCCATTGGTACTATATATAACACTTTTTTATTTTTTTGAGATGACATGTCCAGTATTTGCTCATAGCTGCAGTCAATCCACAGTACAAAATGACAAGAGATAGTAGATTCAGTATCAATTTTATATGATGCTTTGGTTACATTAATAAATAATACAAGAGAGAAACAAGGAAGAGTTATGTGGAGATTTCACTCATTTGTCAGTAAAAGCAAATGACTTCTTTGCTAATTTATTAATAAATTTCAAATCCTGGATGAATATTTCCTTCATTTATTTGTGTTATTCATGATGTAAAGGCTCTGCTCTTGACAGGTTCAAATTTATTTTGCTTTATTAACATATTCTTTCACACTCCCTTAAATCTACAATCAGCAAAATCATAAATCACACTCTCATTTAGAGTTTGCTGATGTCTTTGATGAAAGTATTACTGCCATGCCAATTTCCAAATGACAAAGGCAACTACTGAATTCAGTTTTGGGAAGAAATGCAGCATGAGATGCCAATATACAGTGTTTTTACTACATAAATTTAATAGACATACATAATCGTCAGAACATCACAGTATATTTATTACAAATGGTTAGTTTTGGGAATTTATAGTGCATTTAATTTCTAATTTATGTAACCCAATTTTAAATCATGGCTTAGATTTTAAAGAAAATTTAACAACAGACTCAAAATTTTGTATTAGTATATCAGTGTTGTAAAAGAAAACAAAGAGTTTTAAGAGTAGGAATGCATGCAAAATTTGTAAATAGCCAGTGATTTCATTGTTTCTGAGAACATTATTAAAATAATATCCAAACAATTGTATATATAGATAATTGTATAATTATAGATAGATAAATAGATAAATGATAGATAGATAGATGTAGATATAGATATAGATATAAATACAGATGGTAGAAAATATCATATCTAGTTTTCTCCATCTGGAAACTTCCATGTAAAATTCATACATGGACATCACATATGATGCGCATATACACAAGGATGATATACATATACATACATATGGTGTACATGTACACTCAGATGATGTACATCATATACACACAGATGCATTTATAGAAAGCTATGCACCATTATACATGCATATTGTTCTTAGTTCCAATTTTAAAAAGAAAATAATATATTATTTTTATTATATGGGTATGACTGTTCTGACTGCATGGATGTCACATCACTATGTGCATATCTGATGCCTGCAGAACACAGATAAAGGTGTCAGGTACTTCAGAGATGGAGTTAAAAATGATTGTGCCCCCACCCCCCCAGTAAATGAATGTGCACTATCATATTGCTGCTGGAAACTGAACCTGAAAGAGCAGCAGTATTCTTAACATCTGGACCATCTCTCCAGCCTAGCTGTAAAATTGTATTAAGTTAATGGTAAAGTCAGCTGCTCTTGGTGCATGCAGACTTTCAGTTACAATCTTGGCATCTGTTATCATCTAACAATCTCTCTGTATGTCTATCTGTATTAAACTGTCACCTTTGGGAGGAGGCCAGTGCTGACCCGGGAGCTGACCTGCTCTTGATCTAGGTCAAAGAAGCTTCCTTTCACAGTTGGTAACAGTTGATGTGAAGACTCATAACTGATCGACGACTGAGAATAAGTGAATATGAGCATGCATCTCTATACAGGGCATCAACTTCTTACCACCTAAGGATCAGGGAACGTTGCAGAAGAGGATCTGAAAACCCCAAGATGATAATAAGGGTATTTCCTTGAAGAACTGGAACCCTAGCTGCTTGGCATCTGTCTCAGATATCATCTGATGAACATCTGCTTCTGTCACATACTTCCAGCCAATATGTGATGCTTTGCTACAGACCTAGAGCAATGGGTACAAACTGGTTGTGAAAATAAACTTCTGGCCGGGCAGTGGTAGCACACGCCTGTAATCCCAGCACTCGGGAGGCAGAGGCAGGTAGATCTCTGTGAGTTTGAGGCCAGCCTGGTATACAGAGCGAGTTCCAGGACAGCCTCCAAAGCTACAGAGAAACCTTGTCTAAAAAAAAAAAAAAAAAAAAAAACCTTCTGAAATTATGATCCAAATGACCACGCCCTCACCTAGGTACACATAAAAGTGTATTGTTTCAGATAATTTGTTGAAGTACAAGATATTAATTAGTATGGAGATCCCTTCTGATCCCTTGAGATGTCAAGAATTCTGTTTTTCTCTTCTAAGCATGATATGGGAAATTCAAAAAGAATTGAATTAAGTGTATTGTTTGCTTAGGGTAGATTGGAAATTTGAAGATAGAAAAATTTCAGTATCGAACCCTAAACTGCCTCTTCACGTATTTGTATCTTTATTAATTATCCCCGTGTGTATTTTGTAATTTTCAGTGTCCCTATATTCTCTGTTTTAACATTATTTGTTCCAAACTATTTTGATAATCTTGTAAATGGGACTGCTTTTTTCCCCAAACACATTACAAGTATATAGAAATGCAGTAGATTTATACATTTTCATAACATATAATTTTATTGAATTAATCAAAACAGTTTTAGTGACATTTTTAGGATTTTAGAAAAGAGAGAAAAACCATTTTATCTCCTCCTTTTTCATATGGATGCCTTAATTTCTCATTCTCGCTCACTTGTTTCATTACTCCTTTTAGACTGTGTGGAGAAGCAACGGTGTGGTGAGGATTCTTGTGTTCTTTCTGACCACAAAACAAAGGAATATAACTTTCCATAACTTTGTATGATGCTAATTGAGCTCATTATTATATTGGAATATATTTATTTTAAATATATCTTTTTATTAATTTTAATTTTATTAATTAAATGTATTTATTATGAATGAATGTTGAAGGTTGCCAAGTATTTTTTCTATTCTCATTAAGGTGATCTTGTGGTTTAGGGCTTTCAGTTTCTTGATGTGTAATATTTACTGATTTGAATATGCTTAATGATCACCACAGCCTTGAAATAAACCCCATTTCGTTATATACAATGGTAACTTAATATGCTGATAGACTTAGTTTTTGTGGCTTAAGCATTTTTATCTGTATTTATAGGGGCTATTGGCCTGTAGTCTACTTTTGCATACTAATTGCCATGTTGGCTATCAAGTAACAATAATTCTGAATTAGAAAATTAGCCTGGAAGTATTTATTCCATTCTCTTTAATTTATTGAGAAGCACGTGTGTAGGAAGCCTGACATCTGAGTCCTTTTTAAATATCTCTGAGAATTCAGCAATGAACCTGAACTGGGTTCTTGGCTATGAAGAGAAAACTTTTCTCACTAACTCAGGTGATCTTTAGCACTATTTATCTTTTCATATTTTCTATTTATTCTTAGATCTGTCTTAAAAAATTGCATTTTTCCAGAAATCCATCCTTGTTTTCTAGATCACCCCATTCTTTGGTGAAGTTTCTCTTAGTATCTTTTATGGATGTTGATAGTTCTTGGTATCAGCTGTAATCCCCTACTTTTATTTCTGTCTTCTTTGTAGCCTGGCTGAAGGATTATCGATTAGGCTATTATTTGAAGCAATTGTTAGTGTCACATTTCATTTTTATTTTTGTAATCTCTACTCTGCTAGTCTTTGCTATAATTTTGATACTTTCTCCTTTCTTGTATGTTTGATACTATTTTCTTTCTATCTAGTAGTGTGAAGTATGATATTAGCCTGTTTCTCTAAAGTGGCTCTTCTTTTTCTGGTTGATATTTGTTTTACAAATGTCTCATGACTATTAATGTCATAGCCCACATATTTAAGTGAGCCATATACCTATTTTTATTTGTCTCAAGACATTTTTTCTGATTCTCCCTTTAAGTTGTTCTTTTATTCAGTGGCTGCATAGCAGTTTCATGTTTAATTTCCAAACATGTGAGTTTTTCAAGATTTCTCCTGGTCTTCATGTTAACTTTCATTCTACTGTGAATGGAATAGGCATTTGCTATGGTTTCAGGCATCATAAATGTGGTAAGACTCTCTTGGTGCTCTAATCTGTCATCTGTCCTGGATTATTTTCTGCATGCATGGTGTGAAGAGTAAATATTGTTGTATTTAATTGGAAGGTTCTTCAAATATTTGGTGGATCCAATTGTTCTGAAGCATACTTTAAGCATGGGTTTGTTGTTAATATAGATAGCTCTATCTGGATTATCTGCCTTATCATTTTATTACAGCCTATGAGACCCTTTATATCTAGTAACATATGCTTAATATTATACATAAGTACTCTGATATGGATACACACACACACACACACACACACACACACACGATTATATCTTCTATAATATAATAACATCTTTCTTATAGACCTTTGTTATTTCTTTTCAGTTTTGATTTAATGTAATTTTATCTGCTATAGCTAGAGATACTTTACTCTTGTGTTGATTTTCATTTGCAGCTAATTACTGGTTTAGTTCCGTTCACTTTCAGTCTATGTGTGCTGAAATGTAAAGTGAGTCTTGTAGACAGCAAAGAGTAGGGCCATGTGCTTTTCTCTGTTTAACCACGTACTGTATTATTTGTGTGTTGGCATCTGTGCATGGATCTAGGAGTGAGCAAATGTCCCACTGTGCATGTGTGGAAGGAGAGGTCATCATCTGACATTGGTTTTTTAACATCTATCTGTTGGAGGAAGAATTGCTTGCTTGAGTATACCAGGTTAGCTGGTAAGGTAACTTCTAGGGATTCTCTCTGCCCCACCTCTTATCCCAACATATGAGTGTTGCTTGTGATTATAAATGCATAGACATATATCTGGCTTATGTACATTCTGGGGATCCAAATTTGGTTTCTCATGGTTGCTTGAAAAATATTTTATATACTTGGTTACCTCCCTGGTTTCTGATTAATATATTAACTAGATAATTGATCCCATTTATATAGTAAAGTTATTTTTAGATGAGGATTTATGATCATCATTTTGTTGTTTGTGTTTTATATTTTATGTAGACTTTATGTACCTCTATTTCTTTCTTGGGTGCTTCTTCTGTGGGATTTTGTTGTTGCTGTTTTTTTCTGCTGCTGCTGCTGCTTTTGTCTATAGTGATATGTTTCCTATCATTTCTTTTTCTGCTTTGATCAATTATGTGAGCATTTCTACATGGTTACTATGCAATGTAAAGTACATTATATTATAAATGTCTTCTCTGTGTTGCAAGTTGCTTTTTATGTGTTGCTATTATTCTATATTTGCCTTTACCCTTTGTATTTCATTGTTTTTATTGATATCTTTCATATTTCATTATTTAAGCAATCAGTGAATCTCCTGATTCTGACTTTGTTATTAACTCCCCAGACATTGGGGGAATTTCTGCTATTATTTATTTGAATATGTTTTAATCACTTTATAACATTCTTTTCTTTCTAGTATTTTGATAATCCATGTTTTATTTTATCCTTTATGGTTTTCCATAATTTATATAATTACTTAGTCATTCTTTTATTTTTTTCTGCTTCTGAGATGTAACTATTCAACAGAAATGCTTTAAAATTCACTGATAACTTGGCTTAGTCTTATATTGAACTCTCTGTGCAATTATTTTTCTTACTTATTTTTGAATACAATGATTCCTACATGTTACTTTTAAAAATGTTATGCATCACTTTGGTGAAGTCTTCACATTGTTCTGGCTTGTTCTCCTTACTTGACAAATCTTTTGAATTCTCTGTCAGATGGTATCCTATCTCCATTTCACCAATGATAGTTTCTAGTGATTTATTATTTTATGTGCTATATACTTCATTTCTTCATTTTCTTTGGGTCTATATGTTGCTTTATGTTTGCTAGATAAAAGAACCACCAATCACAGTTGTGTTAGACTGGCCTCATATCAGAGATGTTGATCTCCTCTCAACCCATCCAGAGGCCAGTGGGGATGCAGCTAGGGTGACTGGACTATTACAAATGTATTCCAATCCCTTTTTTTTTTTACCAGAAAAGTCCCTCAGAGGCATAATTTATCTCCTACTTGGTCACTCCTACATCAAAGAAAAGTCTGTGGCAAATGTCTGTATACTTACTTGTTCAGAGTCCTTACATAGAATCTAGGGAAATAGCCGATAAATCTGTAAGTCACAATTTTTCTTTGTGATCTAGAAAACTCTAGATTTAAAAACTCCAATAACTCCCATGGATAGGTGATTTAGTAGCCAGCCTTTCAGGTGAAGCTACACTAGATAGGATGATGACTGAAAACAGAAACTATTTCCAGGGAGACTTTCCAGATACGGGTTTACTATTTTAGCAAATCAGGGTAGATGATGCAGGGACTGACCATTCACCTGTTTTAAGCAAGCAGAAGTGTCAGATGCTCTGAGGAATGGAAAGTTTCTGGTCTGGAATTAGTTTTGAAGTGCACCAAGCAAAGGCACACTCCTTTCCTATTCAGCCATGAAGAACTCTCCCTGTCTCTGTCCAAAGAGAGACTGTAGGGCTGGAATTATTGTAACAAGCCAGGAAAGAAACTCCAGGAAGTTCTCTATTTCCTGTCTAATCTAGAAAATGTTTATTTTTTTATTTGTTCTGTAGCGTCTCAGTTATTGAATTGATAGACTCCAGAACTGCAGGGAGACGCTGGAAACTCTTGCAGCCCAAAACTTTTTGCGAGGGTTAAGTTGTAAGCTGGTCGAATTCCAGATGGTATAGCACTGGGTTATGCTACTGGGGCTTCAAAACATCCTTTTGTTTCACTGTGCTTGAGGGGAATCCTCTGATGATGTATTCTTGCCCATTTCCTCAAGTCCAGTGATATAAGAGCTAGGCCCTCTGCAAGAACTGTAAAAGTTGAATACTGTATGTGTGTACAAGACCCTCTTCTTTGTGAAGTTGTACATTGAAGGGTTTTTGTTTGTTTTTCTTTTGTTTAGTTTTGAAAGATGCTTGCTTTGGATGGAGCTAGTTCATAGCTATGTCCATGTTGATTTTTTTTTTCAGCATAACTTTGATGTGGTATCATCTCAGTTGTGTGGTGTGTAAGAAGTCTTTCTATTGAATTGTTGCTTTCTCTGGAAAGAACTGATGCATATATAGCTGTTTTACTTCATGTCTTTGTGAGAAGACAGATATTCAGGAGCCAGTTTGTATTCCCCTGTGTTGTTGACATCACTCTGGCTTTATATTTTTTGTCCCTGAAAATTAACCTAGAGTAAGCCAACTGATTGAATTTTGGAAAACTACAATCACTAATTCAACATGTAAGCCATCTGTAATGTTGTGCCTATACTCATATTATTCATATGTAAAGTTTCAATTGCAAATGGAAATTCTTTTCTATGGTACCTAGTCCATTTCAGTATTTTTATTTCGCTTGCTAGGTGTTTTTAAGTTGAAGATAACTTTATGTTTGACTGATATGAGGATAATTTAAACTTTTCATACAAAACACTAGGGTAAGGATAATTCCATTTTGTAGACTCCCAAACTATTATTTCTTATCTCAATAAAATAGTCTTAGAAGCTTTTAATCTAAATTAATCCATAATCATGTATAATATCACAGGATAGCATTTTGTGAACATGCCAATATGTGTAGATTTAACTATGAATTTGCAAATAGATTTAGATAAGATCATCTAGAACTGACCTATGCCTGTTCTAGACTTAAGGTGGGAAACATTTTGGTTAATTTAAATGTCCTTATATTAACCTATGTTTTTCTGGGTTCAGTTATGTGTTTATGCATATGCACTTATTCTTTCTTCCTAAATTGCCCAGATGTACTGTTACATTTTTCAGGGTAATGGTAAATAAAGTCCTATGTTAGATATAGGTAGAGATTGAATTTGGAAGTTAAAAGATCCATTATCCACTTTTAGTTACTGTTTGTCTCTTGGGTTTCATTTATGCATTTATTTTTCTGGGAAACAGAATGAGATAGGTTTTCTGGGGCTGCTACACTTTAAACTATAATAACTCTAGATTAAATAATGACCTTATGTACTTCAGAAATATTTGCATTTTTACATTCTTGAATGCTTACTTTTTCATATCTAAATCAGAATTCTATACTTTGGACAAAACTTTTTCATGGACTTTTTTCCTTCTGGATATTAGTTGTAGAAATGTAATCCAGCTGTGAAAACATTGGATGAAGAGACACAAATTAGGGGGAAACATTAGTCAAGGTTCTTTAGAAAACTATCAAATAAGCCTATCTTTCTGTCCATCTATCTGTCATCTATCTATCTATCTATCTATCTACCTACCTACCTACCTATCTATCATCTATCTGTCTATCAAACTATCAATCTATCAACCTATCTATCATCTGTCTATCTACCATTTTTCTATCATCTCTGTAAATATAGACTGATATAAACACAAATATACATGTACATAAGATGACATTATCAGGGTGGCTCAGGTACAAAGAAGACAGTGCATCCATCCTGGTAAAAAACAAGCCATGGCAGCAGAAATGTGTGGCTCTGGTCATATCACTTCTTCAGTCAAGAAGCAGGGGAGATGAGTGGGAATGCTTAGCTCACTTTCTTTTCTTGTTTGGCCAAGGAGTCCAGCTCATGGAATTGTGCCATCAATATTTAAGATGGTTCTTTCTACCTTATTTAACTGAATCTAGAGACTCCTTAGAGACATGTACAGGAGTTTGTCTATTAGATGATTTTATATCTTGTCAGGTTGACAATATTAATCCCAACCCTTGCTTCCCCATTTCAGAATGAAGAAATAAACTTCAAAGGGCCAAAGAAATGTATGTGAATCTTCCTAACCATTTAGCCTTCAACAAACAGTATGAAAATAAAACATATCAATTAATGAAAGTTATATTTTTAACATGAGATAAAAAAAACTTCATATAGACAGCAAAACAGGAAAATTAAATAATCTTGAGGTAAAACAGCTCTGCTGAAAAGAAAGACTGTGGCTATAATCACTTCCACCTGAGCTTACAGAGGTGGTGCACCTCATCCATATCACATGTGGCTAGTCTAGGACAGAGTGAAGCAGCTGAGCAAACCATCTAGGCCTTTAAGAAAACGTTATATTTTAAGAGATCACGACCTTCACTCTGAGAACAGGAAACAAAAAAGAGGTGGTCATTCAATTAACTAATTCTAAAAGGACATCACCATGAAAGGTGTTTTGTAGAGTGACAACTTGAAAATGTAGATGAGGTTTTATTTATTTTATTTTTACTTTTTCCCTCAAAATCTTTGAAGGCTCTTTGCTTCACTAATCCAATTCTTTGGCCAACTCATTAATTTTGTCTGAAAGTAAAAGGAGCTCTTTAGCTTGTAAGGAACTCTATAGTGACGAAGCAGCAGCTTGGAATGATTAAAAGGAACCCTTCCTGTGATGGGC
>NW_023413208.1:0-7123 GCF_903995425.1 Onychomys torridus
AGGTACCAGTGGAAAGAGGATGGGCGGAAGGGGTAAGAACTGGATGCTGATAGCAAGTACTTCAGTAAAGGGTTATGTAGTGTGGGAGCCTCGCCCAGGCATTTAAGTTTTCCTTGTAGTTACTTATTCATTCTCTCTCTCTCTCTCTCTCTCTCTCTCTCTCTCTCTCTCTCTCTCTCTCTCTCGGGGGGAGCACACGCATGCCCTGGTGCATGTGTAGAGGTTAGAGGACATGCATCCTGAGGATAGGACTCAGGCCATCAGGCTTGGCGGAAAACTCCTATACCTGCTGAACCTTCTTGCCCAGCCCTCAGGTTGGTTTTGTCAATATTTGTATCCAGTGTAAATACTCATAGTTGAATCTCTTAACGGGTGGACAGAGTGATCTCGCTGTGCCCCAGTATCATCGCCCTCTAACTCCAAGTATCTAAGTCCACATAAAGTGATACAGTGGAAGGTAAGAGCAGTCTCCGAGATATGGTCTTCTTATTGACAAGGTCTTCTTGTCACCGGCTGTCACTCTAGAGTGGCGGTTCTCAACCTTCTTAAGGCTGCAACCCCACAATCCAGCTCCTTACGTTGTCGTCCTCCAACCACAAAATTATTTTCATTACTACTTCATAACTGTGATTTTGCTACTGTTATGAATCGTAATGTAAATAAATATCTGATGTGCAGATGCGTCTTAAGCAACCCCCGTGAAAGGGTTGTTGACAACCCCCACCCCCACCCCAAGGGAGTCATGACCCACAGGTTGAGAACCATTGCTCCCTCCGGAGTGACCAGCATGCTGACATTGCTAATTGGTCTGCAACTAAGGAAGCACCACTCAGTGTTTTGTAAATTCATCTATTTATTTTATATCCCGGATGCCGCCTCCCCCTAGTTTCCTCTTCCAGTCCCTTCCCCGATCCCACCCCCTGTGCCAAATCCCCAATCCCCTCCTCTTCTGTCTCCATCCTGGAAAGGGCAGGTCTTGAATGAGTATCGAATGAGTATCGACAAAATAATGGCATATCAAGTTGCAGTAAGAATAAGCACCTCCCTTGTATTGAAGCTGGCCAAGGTGACCCAGTATGAGGAGCAGGGTCCCCCAAAACAGTAAAAGAGTTGGAGACAACCCCTGTTCCCACTGTTAGGAGTCCCACAAGAGGACAAACTCTAATATATATGCAGAGTGCCTAGGTTAGTCCCATGCAGGTTCTCTGGTTGTTGGTTCAGTCAACATAGGTTGTGTCCCCCTATGAGCCTAGGTTAGTTGACTGTGTGAGCCTTCCTGTGGTGTCCTTGACCTCTCTGGCTCCTACACTGCTTTCTCCTCCTCCTCTGCAGGATTCCCAAACTCGACCTACTGTTTGACTGTGGGTCTCTGCATCTGCCTCCACCAGTTGCTGGATGACACCTCTCTGGTAACAGCTAGGCCAGGCACCAATCTGGAAACAGGGGACAGGCTACTTATTTGATTTTGCTAGGAGTCTAAGCCAGGGTCCTCCCTGGGAGACTCCTGGGAGATTCCCCCAGGAAGCACCATTTGTATGATAGCCTCCCTCCAGGGGTTCAAGCAGGGTGTTTTAAGAATTCCTTCTCTGGAGATGTACACAACATCTAGTCTATTCCCTCCTTACAAAGCCTCAGTGGCAAATCAAAGTAAGATTCCAGTACAGTTCATCCTGGAGGAACCAATGAGAGTACTAGGCTTTCTTACAGAGTATGGTTAAGGGATCCCTGGCAGGAACATGGCCCATTTCAAAGTAGCCACACTGAAAAATCTTTGCCAGGTATGTATTATGCCTTTCCCATAGTTTCACAAAGGAAACTCTCTTCAAGTAGCCTCCCAAGACCTCATGTTATAGCCCTTCCCAGACCCAGAGGCCATTTGCAATTATGGCAACTACACACAAAATGGAGAAACGGCTAAAACACAGGTAAGGGTCCAATGACTTTTCCCACCCGCTCCTTCTCTGGGGGAATGTCAACAGCCTGACTGACATGTTGATCCCTTGCAGGTAGGCACAGCTTATCTTCTGAAGACGGTGGCTGTTTTGTTTGGAGGGCCATGTTCAACACAGGGACTGAGGGGTAGAGAAGTAGATAAAACCCTTGATCTGGAAGCAAAGGGACCTCAGCTCAGTCCACCTAAGAACCAGTGTAAAATTGCTGAATGTGAAGGTACACACTTGTAATTCCAGCACTGGAGATATAGAGACAGGGGGATCCCTGGGGTTCACTAGCCATCCAGGCTAGTCAACTAGGTGTACTGAGAGATTCTGCTTCAAACCATAAGATGGACCATAGTGGAGGAAGATACCCAGCGTTGACCTTTGGCTGCTATGTACACTCACTTGCACACGCATGCATGCACAGCACAGAGGAAATCCATCCAGATACCTGGAAGTAGCTTGATTACACGGATCTATTCCCCTTAACAGAGTCCTGCCATTTATTCTCACTGGAACAGACCTGTGTTTTAAGCTTGATTTTCACTTTTGCTTCCTGGCCCTGGACTTTACCAGCACTGTCATCTGTCAAGTGCATACATTATTCACTGCCTCATACAACATTGCTTCTGACCAAAGGATGCATTCCCCAGGCAAAGGAGAAAGGTAATAAGCCAATGCCCAGGAAGTCCACTCTTAACCACAGGTCTTGTCATCTGGCAGCATCTGACTTCACAGACTGGTGGACTGGCTCTGGGACAGCTCAATTATAGTGCTAGCTGGAAGACAAACTGTCAGACATGGTGCTGCCTGTCAGGAAGCTGCGCCCCAGCATCCAAGGCTTGACTGGGCTCCCACAGCTGGAACATGTGGATCCAGTACCAAGGATTTGTAACTGGGAAAGGAAACAGACCCATGCTCTTTGCTGCACTTTTGTTTATCAGAGTGATTCTGAAAGGACAAGCAGAGATGCGGAAAGAAAAGCATAGTTGAAGAAGGAGTTGGGGTGAGACACAGTCCCATGCTTGAATAGAAGGAAAACAAAACAAAACAAACAACAAACAAAAAAACCAGGTCTGATGCGATAGGAACATGAGCTGGAAATGGGAATCAGGAGTCAAAAAGAAGAGTCAGACAAGATCTTGGGAGAATGTATTAGGAAGTGCCCTGGACAGTGGCCTTAGAAGAGGACACTGAGCATACACTCTCAGTATACAAGCTTATGAATGGCAGAAGCAGGGAGGTATTTGTTGTGGTTTGAGTGCGAAATATCTCCCATAGGTTTATGCATTTGAACATCGGGTTCCCAGCTGGTGATGCTGTTTTAAAAGGTTGTAGAAACTTTGGGTGCAAAGTTACCCGATAGGCTTTTCTGGTTGAAGAATTATCTTGGGTTTTACGTGAAATCCAAGAGTTCCCAACCCATGCCTGCAGGTTACAGTAGCATACATCTGTTTTGCATGATGTTGTGACGCAATGTGACCATAGGACTGTGGGTTGAACCCCCATATCAGGAAGTGGGTCACTGGAGTTGGACCTTGAGGTTTGATAAAGGTCCCCACTTGCTCTGCCCTCTGCCTCCTGCTTGACACTATGTTACCAGCCCCCTCACTGTCTGGTCATGCCCTCCCCACCACAGAGGTCTGTATCCTTTTTTAAACCATGAGGAAAAAGAAACCCTTCCTTCTTGAAGCTCTGTTTCTCAGGCATTTTGTCATAGCAATGAAAACAATAATGAATATAGTATTGTTCATAATAATACTGAACACTACACAGCCCTGGCTGGGCTTATTCTTCATTTGAAAGTATCATGCTGTCTAGGGCCAGTGAGATGGCTCAGTGGGTAAAGGAGCTTGTGGTCAAGCTTGGCAACCTGAGTTTGATTCCCAGAACCCACATAAAGATGGAAGAAGAGAACAAATGTCACAAAGTTGTCCTCTGAACTACACATATATACCGTGGCATGCACAAACAAACACACATATACACACATTGTATACACAGAGAAATAATAATAAACAAGTGAAATGAAGTCTCAAAAAGAAAATGCAATGCTTAGAGGGAGCTAGGAAGCTGTCTATCCCTTGCTCAGGCGTCTCAGGGGCTGGCTGATTCCTGGACTGCAGTTTCCATGTTCTTTGTATATAAAGCTTTGGGATCTCAGCACCTATTGCTGTAGGGAGCAGTATCTCTCTGTCCCAGTGATATCCTTGCCCCAGCTCAGTGATATTTTCATGCCCCCTGCTCCCCAAATGAACCATCGCCATCAATTTCCTGTCCAGAGTGACTTTCAGAGATGCGGCCAAGAAGCAATTTATTGAAGTTGGGAAATTGGAAAGCCTCTCAATTTCTCTTGCAACAGGTTCTTATGATTTCCTTTGAAGTAAGCTTTCAAATACACCAGACAAGCCTACACTCAAATGGAAGTCAGAAAATACATGTCGAAAATCAAAAAGAGGAGGTTGTCATCCCCTCATTTTGTGTTCTCCGTCCCCTGCTTGTCTGCCTTGAATTTGTTAATGACAAAATCACTTCTCCGGGGGTTGGGGATTTAGCTCAGTGGTAAAGTGCTTGCCTAGCAAGCGTAAGGCTCTGGGTTTGATCCTCAGCTCCAAAAAAAAATCACTTCTCCTTAGCCATAGGTGACCAAATACCATCAAAGCCCCAGGGAAAAATTACTGTGAGTGTATGTGTGTGTGTGTGTGTGTGTGTGTGTGTGTGTGTGTGTGTGTGTGTGTGTAGTGCATGTGGAGGTCAGAGGTCAAACCCAGCTTTGTTATTCAGGCACACTATCTATTTTGGTTTTTGAAACAAAGACTCTCATGTGACTTGGAACCCACAGAGTAAGCCCAAGGATCCTGCCAGCTCTGCCTTGCCTACACTAGGATTACAGGCACGCACTACCACACTGTGGGGATGGTAGTTACCTCTTGAGGCTCGCAAGAGAGACTTCACTGAGTCATTTATCTAGCCACCTAGTGTGAGACTTTTTTTGTGTGATTTTATTTATTCATTTTGGCTATTTATAGTTTGGGGAAATGCATATTTCAGTGAATACAGTTCCATGCATTCTATGATAAGTATGCAATACATGTGTAATCAAATCATAAGGTATTTTAATAACATTCCATAGATCTAAGTTTTGTGAATGGGATGGTTTTTTGTTGTTGTTGCTTATTTACATAGTGTGTGTGTGTGTAGGTCTCTCCTCTCACCATGTGGTAACCTGGGATTTGAACTCATGCCATCAAGCTTAGTTGCAAGCAGCTTTATCTACTGAGCCACATCCACTGTCCCTGGAGTATTTTTATGGGGCCTTGATCTTGGAAGTTACCTTCTAGGTACCTTCTAGATACCCAAGCATCTTTCTATGAATGGCTGAAAAGAGAACATGTTAAAATATGAAGCTGGAGGGCTGTAGATGTATGTTATTCCTGTAACCACATATCTGAGTAAGCAGAAGGGACATCATTCACGTGAGATTTCTCTTAGGAAACCATAACACACACGTCTACTCACCCTAAATAGTGAACCTAGAACAGACCATGGTAACAATCTCACTAAAGTCCAATTTAGTGAAATAATGTAGTTTTAAATAGGGGTTAATGATGTGAGCGTAGGTGAGGGGTTACTTGCAAGAGCAGGTGTGACTCAAATGCAATTGTACTACGGAAAAGCTCACCCCAATATAGACAGTGACTCAGGAATCAGCATCCCTGAACCTCTCTACATGACTTGCAGACAGTGCAACAGATCCAAGAACATCCTCTCAACAACTTAATCTGGTCTATCTCCTCTCCCATTGGTTTTTTACTGTTTCTACACCTTGGGGAAGGGCCCTTGTGAATCTTGTGTGTTTCAGCATCCCCAGACACGTGATGTTCATTTTCTGAGTTTCATGATGCTGTCCCTCCATCCCTCCTTCCAAGAGGGAACATTTCAGTTCAGAGGAAATTAGTTCTCGGCAACAGACATCCCCAGGAAGATGGGAGGGATGGCAAAAGAAAACAGCCTACTTCCCAGAAGAAAGCAAGAAGAGGATGGGTCAATGAAATAACAGATGCTTCGGAATCGAAGTCATGTCGAGTGACTGGAAATGTCGGTTGTCAGATTTAAGAGCATGGCGGATGCTAGCCCTCTAGTCTGATCTTTGTGCTGGAGACAGTAATTGGCACTGTTACCTTTTCAGTGGATGTTTCTATCTGGTCATTTTATCTGTCTTTTCACCAGCTCTCCATTAAATAAACCACTGCTGATAAGAATAAAGGGATCTATTAGAGACCAAAGTTTTTTATTTAATCATAAGTAGAGACCATGGTAGATAGGACAGAGATAAAAAATATAAGGTGCCCCCTTAAAAGGTATTTTACTTGTAAGATAATGGCTAATTTTAATTGTGAGCTCATGCACACATATACGCAGCCAAGAAACTGATGCTAGAGATTGATGGCTTCCCTTCCCCTAAATATATCCTGATGACCTCCTGACTCAGAAGAGGTAGTTCAATAGAGGCATCTTGGCCCACCTGACATTCCAAGCCTATATATCAACTCAACTAATAGAATAGAAGAATACTCTCTCTCTCTCTCTCTCTCTCTCTCTCTCTCTCTCTCTCTCTCTCTCTCTCTCCTCTCTTCCTCCCTCCTTCCCTCTCCCCATCAGTATTAAGGATCAATCCCAGGGCTTTCATGCATGATACACAAGGGTTCTCACTGAGCTGCTGCACATCAACTCTTCTAGTTTTCCTTTAATAAAATATAGCTTCCTCCTCTTCTCTCCCCTCCCCTCCTCTCCCTTCCCATCTCTCCTTCTTTCTTCTCTTCCCTCTTCCCTTCCCTTCCCTTCCTTTCCCTTCTTGTTTCTCTATATCTCAAGATAGTCTAGAACTCACTATGTATCTCATGCTGGCCTAGAAGCCCTGGTCCTCCCACCTAGGCCTCTCCAGTGCTGACATGACAGTTGTGCATCGCCACACCTCACTCATCATTCTCTTGGTTATACTTGAACTTAACTCATCTTCTCTATGGTTCCTTCAGTTCAGCAAACATTGGAGGACTAGGGAAGAGCAGCATGTGGATTTTTGTGGGTGGACCCTGGCAAGAAGAGTTTTCTAATCAGATTCAGTTGTCTGGAGCAGGAATATAGAGACTTCCTTGAAGTGTCCACTGGAGTTTTCCTCAGAAGCA
>NW_023413209.1:0-15919 GCF_903995425.1 Onychomys torridus
GGAGATCTCCCTCTGCATTCCTTGGTCTTCCGCTCCCTCCTCTGCCCCGCCTTGTGGGCGTGATCATTACTGAAGCCTCAATGGGGGTTGGAAATTCCAGGCCAATGCTGGGATGGCTATCCACTACACACTATCCCTAAATAGATTTTTTCTTTATTTATCTCTGAAGTGTGTCGAGTGATTTCTCCCTTGGAAGGCATTTTAATTCTAGAACAGCTGCATTTCAGTCCTGTTAAAAAATGTTTCTGAAACAAGCTCTCTTATGTTGACACAAGAGGCCTTGGTCCAAATCTGTTGCTCTCTATGGTAATGACTTTCCTGTACTCTATATTACACATTAAAAATCTTAAATTAAGTGATTGTATCACCTCAGAGTTTCAAAATTATCCATTTGAGTCATGTAGTTGCATATCCATTGCAGTAAAAGCAAAAAGATTTGCATGTGGAACATGGTTTGTACATTCAGACCAGAATAGAAGGGATAGTTCATTGTTTACATACGGAGAGAAACAGGGTAGGCTATGAGCTGCTGGAGTCCCCATTTTGAAAACAAACCAGATTGTAGCAGGGGGAATGGTTTTGTAATTTCCCAGCATGTACTGATTGATGATTGGTGAATGAAGACAGACCAGACTGGTTGTTGTACAATTTGGGAAAGTCAACTTGCACCAAAGGATATTGAATTTTCAATTAGGAAACTCCTATGCAGATAAGTTCAGCCCTGCTTGACACAGTTAAGTAAGCTCAGAGGTTTGATAAAAAGGCCATTGACTGTAACTCTGTTTGTCAGGTTACAGATCACAGCAGCCAACAGTGTATTTGGGAAAATCAACCTATCTGTTATTAATGATAACCCTCTACTAGACAATGTTCCACTCTTTTTTAAAGTCAATACAGCTAACTTTTATTTGAGACAAGATTTCTCTGTCAAGAGACTTTCCTGGAACTCACTCTGTAGCCCAGATTGGCCTCAAACTCACAGAGATCTGCCTGCCACTTTTTCCTGAGTGCTGGTATTAAAGGTGTGTGCCACCACCATCTGGCATAGCTTAGTTTTTTATCTTGAAAAATACATATTTATCAAGTTAAAAATACCACTTATTGCTATTATTTGGAACATGTTTAAGGGCATTGCTTCTTTTATCTATTTGATCCTGCTCTCTAATGTGTCTAGGTTATTAATTGTTTCATTCCTTTTCTCCCAAGAGCTGTTGATTATTGATTTCTGTGTAAAGCAGTGTCTCCTGTAGCCCAGGCTTGCCTCATACTATGTAATTGAGAATTTAATTGAACTTCTAAACCTGCCTCTGCTGCCCAGTGCTGATAGCCAGTACCTCTTTTTAGGATGGGCCCAATAAGAAGGAAAAATGGAGCAGTTACTGAGTGTCCCCCAGTCTCTCTGGCTTTTTGCAAGGACATAAACATGAAGAGGGACCTGTGTAAGAATTGAGTTCACTGAAAATCTTTGAAGCTAATGATTTGAAAGTGCAGAAAGGGAGGGAAAGGACAGAGGATGAGAGCTTTCATTTTTCCACCGTATTTGAGAACAGCAATGTGGAGTAATGTAATCAATTTTTGGTGATCCACAGATGTTCTGAGTGTCCACTTCTTGGGGTGCACTGACCAGCACATTCAGTAATCTGAATAAAGGGATGACCATATCATGAAACAAAATTACTGTAGTTACACTTGTTTAACTGATATCGAAGATCTGGGTAAAATGGTGTGGCCCTGCCTAAGATGTGTAGACTCAGGAAAAAATGCATGTGAGTAATCCTTGGTTTTTTTCTTACACATCCCTCATATCTGGAACACATGGTCATGAATTCTATTCCAACTCTTCCAAATAATTCTTTGAGATAATGTATCCATGGTCTCTTTCTTACCTGCAAGCCCTACCATTGACCACTAATTGTTTTCTAATTCATGGCCTGTTTTTCTTTAACAGTCACATAGTAACAACAGTTACTGTTTGAGTGTGACCTGTGTTTGGCTGCAGGACTTCCCAGATATAAATGAAATGGTTTGCTGCACTGGACAATCTGTGTGTATTTGTACACAAAGGACTGTGTGCTTGGGAAGGAGAACAAGAATTACTCTGGGAGACTGGAAGAATTTTGAAAATACAGATTTTCCAGATACAGATTTTCCAGATAAGGGTCCTGTCTGCCCCTAAAGTGGAAGGGCAGAGCTGAGAAGGCCTGTGCTATCTGTGTCATTTGATCTCTGATCACCCAGGAGGGGACCTGCCTCTGTCCTGAGTCTGAGATGGGTGGCCTTAGCTAATGTGGGACCTCAGGAAAGCTTAGCAATTAGGAGCACTAGTGGGCAGGAGCTTGCAGGTTCTGTCAAAGGATTCTCATCTTGCTCTGCTGTAGGAGCTGTGAATGAGACCACAATCCATGCCATTGTGCATGTGGGGACCACTGATCCCAGAGCAAGAAGAGCAGTTCTGCTGAGCTGTCACAGCTTCTGTGACTGTGATGGGCCTTGAGCCAGACTGTGGTTCTGTTTGTCACTGTGGTGATCTGGGATATGGCCCTTCTTCTCTGAGACTCTTTGACTGTGGTTTCAATGGGGAGTGTAAGGCTCTGCTTGCCTGGCTATAGGAGGCTGTGATACTTGTAATATTTTTGCTTGATTGTAGGTGAGGGGATAGAGCAGATTTTAGATCACGTGTCATAACCCATGTGGCAGGATATAGACAAATGATTCTTCCATATTGTTTGACTGAAACCACAAGGGGACATGAGAATTCACAGAGCCATACATAGCATGCAATTACCTCCATTTGCCTAGAAAGCTTTAGAGCTTGGGACCTCTATGTTTGGGAGGTATATCCATAGCTACAGCATCAGAAACAGCATTAAAGGTAACTTTGAGTTGATTTTGTGGGAGTTGTGAAATTTGTGTTTATTTAATTCCTATATACATGGAATTATAGGTAGTTGGATAACATTGGTCAGGATCCCACATTTCCTCTGTGTGCTTCCTTTGGCCTCTTGATTCTAATTTGTCTATATTTTTTGCTTTTGTTCTTGGCTTTTTCTCTCCACCTACTTTATTCATTCACAAATATTGTACATATTCTTGATGGTTGTAGATTTGTGGTAAATATAGAAGTCACATTGTGTCAATATGTATACTACTTTTTCATAATCCAATGAGCCTTCTGAGAGTTACCACTTTGCATTTAGCTTTGGAATCAGGTATCCTGTTATAAATTGTTTTCAAAAGTTCTTGTGACTTATAAGGGTATTAGAGCAAACTAAGTTGTTTTAGATGTATAATATAAAACATATACTCTTGATTTAATAATCTGTTATCCTATATTTCATTTGGAAAAGTTTTCATTTGCTCACTGATTCAGACTCACATCCAGTCATCAAGCATAGGAAACAAATTGGTGTCTCCTAGAAAATATCATTTTCTTCATCATGGGAGAATGAGATCTTTTTAGTGGTCAAAACTATTTTCTATAAAGTTAAAATACCAGAAAGCTTCAAATTAATCTCTCTAATTTTGGAGGAACAGCCTTCCTCATCCAAATCATTTTTCATTATTAGCAAATGAGAGAACTGGCATGCACAATATGAGTGATGACCAGAGATTTTTTAATCTTATAGTTCTTACTAAAGGACTATCATATGTATTTGTAGGTGTGTCTTTGTGTCTTGATTTTTTCAGTGGAGCTATCTATGTTTTTAGTTTTATTGGCATCTAATTATATTGTTTCTCTGGAAAATTATGAACCTTCACCAATTTTTGTGTTCACAAAAATTTACATTATTATGTTATGATTACCTTGATGTTTTTTGTTTGTTTGTGAGATGTGTGTACAGAACACTTAGTTTTTTTTTAAACTTAGAGCCTTTTTTATCCTCATTCCTAGACATGTCTGTGTTTCCAGTTGTCGCTATCTTCATATTTCATTTGTTTCTGGTTAAATGATTGATATAGTTAATTAATACATTGATTTTGAGTTTCTAAAACCTTCTGAGGTATCATTGTCTCTTTTTCTTAATTAGCTTTTGCTATCTACATGATGTAGCCTAGAGTCATTTGGAGGAACATCAACTGAGATTGTGCCCAGATCAGAATTGCTGGTTACTGTGTGGTTGAGAGATTGTGTTGATTGGAGATTAATGTAGGAAGCCTCTTCCATTGAGCATGGCAATATCCGTAAGCAAGTGGGCCTGGGCTGGATATGAAAGGTAGCTGACACAAGACAGTGGCCAGGCAAGAGAAACAACAAAGTTTCTCCATGGATTTTTGACTTCAGGTGCTAGCTTGAGTTTCTATTCTAAGCTCCCACATTGATGGGTTATGATACAGTAATATCCAAATAAACCCTTTTATTACCTAAGACACTTTCAGTTGGAAAATTTAATCACAGCAAGAAACAAGAAAGTTAGCACAAAACATAGGACATCACAAGTGATTTTGTTGCAGCATAGGTCCTAGGATTGATGACTTTTGGAGAAATGTTGAAGATATTAAGATTTTAGATGGCAAAAGCCATAGAAAGCTTTACACAGACTTAAGTGGCCAATCTTGTAGGACTGCTAAGAAGGGAGAATTGAGAGTAATGAAGTGGAGGTCAAGGTCATAGCATTTCAGTGGGAAATTGGACTCCATAAAAAATATAGCCAGAGGTCATTTCTACAATATTTTGGCTCCAAATCTTTCTTACTTTCTCCATTCCCCAAGAAACTGAGTAAGCCATAGTTAAAAGCAATGGGCTGATTTCTTAGATAAAATATTGATTTTGTTGCATGTTTACTATTGATGACTCATGCATATCTCCAGTGAAAAAGAAACAAAGAAGTGAAAAAATCTGTGTTTTGCAAAGAAAATTACTAGGTAGTTTCAGATGGCAGTCCAGTGGTGAAACAGGCACCATTCTCTGTTTATAGTAGAATAGATTTGGAATCATTTCCTTGACTTTTTCTTTGCCATCTTTGGTATTTGGTCCTCCCTTAATTCTCTGAGCCATTGGACTTCCAGTTCTTGAACATCCAGGCAGTGTTGGTCATGGGCTCCCTCTTGTGGCCTCAAGTTACACCAGTCATTGGTTGGGCATTATACAAGCTCTGAGCTGCTGTTGCCCCAGTGTATCATGCAGGCAGGACAAGTGTGGTTCAAATATTTTTTGGCTTGATTGTTATCACCACTGGGAGCCTTGTGTGGCTACAGAATCTGTCCAGTTCTGGTTCTCTATTCTCAATTACTTGGCGTCCTCACTTCAGTCACACTCATAGCTTCCTGGAAATTTCCAGTGCACTAGATTTTTACATTGCCCCCTAAAACCTCCCCTATTCCAATCATCTTTCCATGTATTCTCTCCCTCTGTCCTTTCCTTCCTCTTCTGATCATTCCTACACCTGCTGCCCATCCACCCACAAAATCTATTTTATTTCCTCTTTCTAGGGAGATCTATGCATCCCTCACTACAGCTGTCTTGTTACTGATCTTCTCTGGCTTTCTGGGTTGCACTGTGATTACTCTTTACTTAACAGCTAATACACACTTATAAATGAGTACATATCATGTTGTGTTCCTCAGTTGTCTCACCTAGTATAATAAGGACTCAGGAAACTAGACATGAACAAACCAAATAACCAATACGAATGAAGTACAGATCTAAACACAGAATTCTCAGCAGAGGAATCTAAAATGGCTAAGAAAAAATTTAAAAAAAATGTTCCACACTTAGCCATCAAGGATGTGCTAAAAATGTACTTTGAGATTTATTTTTAACCTGTCATAATGGCTAAGATTAATACCACAAGAAACATCATGTTCTGGTGTGGAAGTGGAGTAAAGGGAACATTCCTCTATTGCTGGGGGGAGTGGGAACTTGTACAGCTTTAAAATTAATATGGTGGTTCCTTCACACATTAGCAATTGACCTATCTACAGACCCAGTTATAACTTTTTTGGACATATACCCAAAAGATGCTTCTCCATCCTTCCACAAGAACACTTGCTCAACTATGTTCATAGCAGCTTTATTCATAATATCCCCAAACTGCTGTCTTTGAGAGTTTGTCCCTGCTTTTGGTTTTATGTCTTCACAGATTCTCTTGAGTGGTTTGTTATTCAGCCTGGGTGGTATATCCATAATTAATCAGAAATACATTTGAACTCATGACATCTCGGTTGCATTGTGACCACAAGATGTTGAGATTCTTCAGCTATGAGGCATCTTCCATGTAGACGTAGCTGTGTATAGGGTGTAGAAGTAACCAGAGACAGAGATGCATGGAAAGTTGAAGAGAAATGGCCATCTAAGCTCTTGGGAACTAAAGCCCCTTGAATCTGAGACAGAGATACAGGATTTGTTGTTTAACTTGTTGTGCTTCAGTCTCTTCTTGGTTCAACCTTCCCTCACTGTTTTCAATGAGAATGGGACTGTGTGCCATTGTATGTTCAAAAGATGTAACTCTTCTAATTTTACAAGATGTCACTGTCAAGAGATCATGTTGAGTATCAGAAGACACTTTGGACATTTGAACAATGTGAGGGCTGTTGCAGACTATCAGGATCACTGAAGTGACTAAATACATTTTCTTCATGAACGACCATGAGCATTAATGACTTGGGTCAGAATGTAATTGATTGAAAATCCTCCCAGAGTAGCTATTGTATTTGGAAACACATTTCTTCTTGGTGATTTCTTTAAAATGCTTTTGAAACCTTGAGTAGGAGGAGACTTTCTGGATGACATTCCTCACATAGGAATCAATAGAAACAATTGCTATTCAGTGCTGAGGCATTTGCTGCTCTTTTAAATTTTTTTTCTTTGTATATTTTTGAAGACAAGGTTTATCTATGTAGTCCTGGCTGTCCTGAAAGGAGCTCTGTATGCTAGGCTAGCCCCAAACTCAGAGATCTCTTTAATTCTGGCCCCTACATCCTGGGATGATAGGAGGGCCAACATTCCTAGTTTTTTTGTTTTAATACTATTAGGTGATGGGCTTGAGATGTAGGTTTTTGTACATGTCAAACATATGTTGTTTTACAGATTTTCAGCCATATATTTTACTTTACAATTAGGCAGAGGGTGTCATTCTGTTTCTCAGGATGGCATGTACTCATGACACTCATACTGCCTGAGCCTTCTGAGTCATTGGATAGCAGGTGCATGACCTTTTTGTGTTGTGTTTTGTTTGAATTTTTAAGTGAATATGAATATTTTACCTCTGTGCATGGATATACATCACATGGATACCTGGTCCTCACAGTGACCAAATGATGGTCTTACAAACCCTGAGGTTGGAATAAGGAATAGTTGTGGTCCCCCAATTAAGCAAGGGCAATTGAGCACATCTCCATGCAAAACAAGCAAGAGTACTTTGCTGCTATAACATCTCTCCTGCCCTGTGTTGATTATATTTGATCAACAATTATATTACTAATGTTTTCATCTATCCATTTATAACTGTACAATGTGCAGTGCCTTTTAGCAAAATCTTATTTATGTTACAGTTTGAATTGGGGCACTTCATGTTCTTAAAGAAGAAAACAGAACTGTAATAAATGCATAACTCTTTCTAGAAACTTCAGTAAAATCCTCTGAGTTTTTTCTGTCTTTTTTGGTTGATTTTTTGCCATGAAGACATGGTTCTTAATGTGTAGTTCTGGCTGTTCTTGACCTGATTGCAAAGACTAGATTTCTATTCAACTCACTGGCCAGTATACCTGCCCCTCTCCCCTCTCATTTCTAAAGTCTTATTGGTTGTTTTAGATTCACCATAACAATTAACTCAGAACTAAAGGATACCTACTTAAGGTACATCTAGCTATGATGGAACCTGCCTAGCCTACTTGTCTAATGTCTGAGCACACTTGCCAGAAACAGCAGGAGCAGAGATATCTTGGAGAGATAAGGGTCAAAGGAATGAAAGTGAGGTTCTATTTTCAGAGTGGGGTGGTCGGAGAAGAGAAAAGAGGGTAGAAGAACTAGACTGTTAAGAACTGGAGAGGAATGTATGGAAATGGGAAAGAACTAGATTGAAGGGCTACAAGAGAGTACTAGAGCAACAAGACAGAAGATGCCAGATAAGGAAGCACAAGATGACAAGGAAGGAGATGGGAGAGTAGTTAATATGGAAAAGGACTAGATGGATGAGAACCTAGATGGGGCAGAACTGAGATGAGAGAATTAAGATAGAACTTAGAGGTGAAAGAAGATAAATGCAGAAATGAATCAGGTAAGAAAGATGCTAGGTAAGAGTGCAGATTAGGAGTTTAGACAAAGAAACTGACTCAGAAGTATAAGGTGTATGGAATAAAAAGTTTAGTGTATGTAGATTCATTTCCTGACATGAAAGATGAAATTACACACTGGTTATACAGTTTTTCTGGACCCTGGGATGGGGCTATTGAGAGCTGGACCTACATAGTCCCTGAAACACATCTTCCCAGATTTCCTTGTTGTTTTGTGTCAAGAAATTTCTTTATTGAACATTTTCTTTGACTGATGTGTCTATTTCTTCTATTGTATCCCTAGTGCCTGATATTCCTTCGTCTATTTCTCTAATTTAGTGGTGAAACTTAGTTCTGTACTTCCTGTTTTTAGTCCTAAACTTTTCATTTGTGTAATAACCTCAGTTTCTGTTTTCTTTAATGTTTCTGTTTTCACTTGAGGTCTTAAACAGTTGTATTTGTTTCCTTCAACTATTTGTTTGTTTTTTTCTTGGCTTTAATTGATTTCTTTATTTCTTTTCTCCAATTGTTTGTGCCTTCATAAATTCATGTAAGAGATTTAGTCATTTCTTTTTAAGAACCTCTATCATTTGGGTTGAATTTTGAGACCATAAGATGTGGAGATACTTAGGCTATAAGTCATCTTTCATGGAGAACAAGCTGCATAAATGGAGTAGAAGTAACCAAAGAGAGAAATGAATGGAAAGTTGTGGGGAGATAGAAATCTAAGCCCTTTGAAAATGAAGCCCAATGTGTCTAGCACAGAACTACTAGATTTGATTGTTGTCCTGCAGGGTTTTAATCATCCCGTTTTCTTTCCTCACTATGTGTCAATTCCTCTTTGGAATGAAAATGGGTTTTCTGTGTCATTTGTATGTTGGAAAGATTTAACATGTTCTTTGATCTTATAAGATGACACAGTCAAGAATTGGTCTTGAGTGCCAAAACAGATTTTGGGTATTTGAACAGTGTAGGGGCTGTTGCAGACTATGAGCATCAGTGAAATGTCTAAATGCATTTTTTCATTGATGATCCTGAACCTAAAATGACCTGGGTAAGAATCTAGTCAACTGAATGTAAAGCTCCCTGATAGCATGAGGTATTTGAACATGTTTCTCTCCTTGATGACTTTTTTGGGTAGCTAGTGGATCCTTCAGAAGGAAGAATTCCCCTGGATGAAATATCTCATTGGTGGTTGTCATGCCCACAACCCATTTCCTTTTCTGAGTTTCTAATAAATTGTGGTTGCAATGAATCAGCCAGCTTCTTTCTTTTGGTCGCTAGTGGATATTTCAGGAGGAGGAACCTAGACACTTTGCTCAGCCTGGAAGGATGGTACTGGAGTTGCCTGTACTGAATCCACCATGTTTAAATGAATCACCAAGTGAATCTTGGCGCTGGAGGAGATGGGAATGGAGGGGAGGGGGTGGGGAGAAGTTGGAGCGGTGGAGGGAAGGGGAGGATAGGGAACCAATGGCTGATATATAAAATTAAAACACAAATATAATAAATTTAAAAAAAAGGAAATATCTCATTGGTGGTTGTGATGGCCTCAACCCATTTCCTTTTCTGTATTTCTACTATATTGTGGGTGAAATGAATCAGCCAGCTTCCTTCTTGGCCTGTCATGACTTCACCACAAACAAGGAAGCATAGTGTCACTAAATCAGATAAGATACAATTGAAAAAATTGATAGCCAATGCTAAGCCATTTTGCTACCCTGATTTATTTTTATTTTGTAGCTATTATTTTTGTTCCTGAAGACAAACTTTTCTGAGTAGCCCTGACTATACTAAATGTAGCTGTGTAAACCAGGTTGGCCTCCAACTCAGAGATTCACCTGACATTTGCTCCCACATGCTGAGATTAAAGGTTGGCCAACATTGCAGCTATATACATATATATTGTTTGGACCTAGAGTATATGTTTTTGTACATGTCAAGCATATGTTGTTTTGCTGAGCTTTACCCACCATCTTGAAATTTGAAATTCAGTAGAGGATATCATTCTCTTCTAGGAGGCAGTATTCATGATAGTAATAGTGCCTGTGCCTTCTGAGGCATTAGATCACAAGAGTGTTGCATTCTTCTTGCTAGTTGTTTTTCTTTTGAAGTTTATTAATGAATATATTCTTTTTTCTGTATAAATTGATATGCACCACACATATGCCTGGTCCTCACTATAGTCCAAAGGGAATCTTAGAACCCACAAGCTTGGAACAATGAACAGTTTTGTGATTCCACAATATAAATTCTGGCAAATGATCCCCTCTTATACAAGACCAGTAAGAGCTCTTAACTTCTCAGCCATCTCTTCTTCCCTGTATTGATTATTTATGACCAACAATGATATTTCAAATGTAATCATCTTTCCTATTTGTAACTGTTTAAATGCACAGCCATTTTAGTAAGATTTATGAAAGTACAATTTAAACTGGAGCAATTCAGATTTTTAGAAGTTGAATACAGAACTAGAGTGAATGCCTAACTCTTTTTAGGAACTTCAGTAAAACAATCTCTCAGTTCATCTTATCTTTTTGTTTGTTTGATGGAAGTTTAAAGTGCAGATGGGTTCTTAATATTTACTTTTTTGTTGTCCTATAACTGATTACATAGACTAGGCTAACTTTCAACTCAGAAGCACATATATCTGCTTCTACCTTCTAAGTTCTGGGATTAAAGGCATGAGCCATTACACTCAGCTTACAAATTTTTGTTGTATTTAGTAATGGTTCATGCAATTTCTTTGATATGTGCTCAGTACTGTTGAAGTCTTTTCTTGTCTCTCTAACTCTGTTAATAGGAATTTCTCTTGCAAGACGATATCCAATTCCAAGCATTCATAAATAATTGTTGTAAACCTCCTATTGAGTTTGTTTGTGAAGTAACTTGATGATTTCATTGTAATGTCTGAGTCATAAAATACGTGTGGCAGTCACCAGAATTGTGTGGCTATATTGTCAAAGAAGCACACATTTACAATGTTATATCATGCTTTTTGTTTTATACATCTGGATGCACATTTATGTATGGCATATTTTAGAATGCAGTGACCTATAATGATGTGCATGTCAACATCACTCAGGAAGAGTGGGCATTGATGGATCCTTCACAGAAGAATCTCTACAAAGATGTGATGCTGGAGACCTATATGAACCTCATTGCTATAGGTAATACTGTAAATTTTCCTTCATATTTTAAATAAGGGGATACCTATTGATTGATTATTGATGCTCTTCTACAATTCTGATTGAGAATGTGAAAGAATGAGCTGAATAAGTCAGATTTCATTCTGAGAATATCTGAAGATATTAATGTAAAATTTTCAGTTTCTTGTAATAATTCATATATGATTCTTGTCCTATATCTTAGGCTACAATTGGGAAGATCTTAAAGTTGAAGAACATTGTCAAAGTTCTCAAAAACATGGAAGGTAATTTTCTTGTGAAAGCTGATAGAAATGGGCTTCTGGATATATATAATTTATCTGGAAGTTTTAATTAGATGAAGCAGTGTAAATAATCACAGCTTAAAATACATTGTTGATCAATAAATGCTCATAAACACATGTACCTCAATGGCAGAAAAGTGAATTGTGTTTGCAAGTGATTCTTTTAAGAAGGAACACAAAAATCAATGGCTTAACAGAAATCAACATTTGAATAATAGCTTCATCAAAGCTATGGTTTACAACTGACAATCCATTTAGTTTCATAGCATTTATATAACAAAATTATACTCATTGAATATGTGATAAGAATATATGTACAACCTTGAAATAAGCAAATAGTCTATAATATAGTTACTTATATAGTTGTTCTGTCTTGCTAATTTTAGTTAGATGGGTAGTTAGATTCAAGAGTTAAGGGGGGGGTTGTAGAGAAACATTATTCCCTATACCACATGTTGATGAGGAACAGAACGTCCAACTGTAAATGAAATGTGAAAATATTATTGTTTTTAATCTTTCTTTATATGTTATATCATATGTCACTCATGATACCAGCTCTATGAACATAAGAATATGGAAAGAAGCAATGTACATCTTTCAATCTCAGAACAATTAGAAGATATATCATAGTTCAATGTTGAATATAACTTGTTGAATGTGATTCAAGTTTACAAACAACAAGGTTTCCAACTTCATTCAGAATAGTTCAACAAGCACACCACAAAAATGCCCTATGAGTACTAAGACTGTTTAAATGCTTCTGTTTGTCCTGGTTAACGATGAACATGTAGCAGGACTTACAGTATAGGAAACTTTATCAATGGAATAAATGAGGTAAATGTCCAAATTCTCCAAATTCTCTTTAAATATGTGAAAAACCTCAAAGAAAAATGATGCCATAAATATGAGCCAGTAATAAAGGCTCTTATCATCACAGGCATGTTCAAATATGCAAAGCCATCCTTAATGCAGGGGATGAACATGAGTGTAAATAACATGTTAAAACTTTAAGACCTCATTTCTCTTTATGTTTAGACCAAATTGTAAAATTAATTCTTGCAGATATAAAGACTCAGCAATGCAATGAATGTGATAAAGTTTTTAAATGTTTCAATTGTTCTTGCAGGCATAAAAGAAATCATACTACAGAGAAAGCACGTGAATATACTGAGTGTGGTAAAGTCTTTGTATGTCACACTCATCCTCAAAGGCATGAACAAACACTTACTGGAGAGAAATCCTATGAATATAATCATTGTGGTAAAACCTTTGCACAACACAGTCATCTTCACAGGCATGAAACTACACATAACCTTAAAAAACCTTATGGGTGTAATCAAAGTGGCAAAGCCTTTACTCATGTAAAAATTCTACAAATAGATAGAAGAAACATTCTGGAGAGAAACCCTATGAATGTAATCAGTGTGGTAAAGCCTTTGCTCAAAACAGTACTCTTCAATTGCACAGAAGGACACATATTGGAGAGAAACCCTATGAATGGTAAACAATGTGGTAAAACCTTTGCACAGCCTGGTCATCTTCAAGTACATAAAGAAGACACACTGGAGAGAAACTCTATGAATGTAAACAATGTGGTAAAGCCTTTGCACAGCAAAATTATCTTCAAATACATAAAAGAACACATACTGGAGAGAAACCCTATGAATGTAAACAATGTGGTAAAGCTTTTGCACAGCAAAATTATCTTCAAATACATAAAAGAACACATAATGGAGAGAAACCCTATGAATGTAAACAATGTGGTAAAGCCTTTGCACGTTCCAGTCATCTTCAAGTACATAAAAGAACACATACTGGAGAGAACCCTATGAATGTAAACAATGTGGTAAAGCCTTTGCACAGCACAAATATCTTAAAGTACATAATAGAAACACATACTGGAGAGAAACCCTATGAATGTAAACAATGTGGTAAAAACCTTTTGCACAGCCTGGTCATCTTCAAGTACATAAAAGAAGCACACACTGGAGAGAAACTCTATGAATGTAATCATTGTGCTAAAGACTTTGCTCAATACTGTGCTCTTCAATTACATGAAAGAACACATACTGGAGAGAAACCCTATGAATGTAATCAGTGTGTAAAGCCTTTGCACAGCCCTGGTCATCTTCAAGTACATAAAAGAACACATACTGGGAGAGAAACCCTATGAATGTAATCAGTGTGGTAAAGCTTTGCACAGCCTGGTCATCTTCAAATACATAAAAAGAACACATACTGGAGAGAAACCCTATGAATGTAAACAATGTGGTAAAACCTTTGCACAGCCTGGTCATCTTCAGAGTACATAAAAGTACGCATTACTGGAGAAAAACCCTATGATGTAACATCAGTGTGGTAAAGTCTTTGCACATCGCAGTTATCTTCAATACATAAAGACACATACTGGAGAGAAACCCTATGAATGTAACAATGTGGTAAAGCCTTTGCACATCACAATATCTTAAAGTACATAAAGAACACATACTGGAGAGAAACCTATGATGAAAACAATGTGGTAAAGTTTGCAACCATACATTCTTCAATACTAAAAGAACACATACTGGAGAGAAACCCTATATGAATGTAAACATGTGGTAAAGCCTTTGCACAGTCCTTCATCTTCAAGTACATAAAAGAACACAACTGGAGAGAAACCTATGAATGTAATCATTGTGTAAAGACTTGCTCAATACTGTGCTCTTATTACATGAAAGAACACATACTGGAGAGAAACCCTATGAATGTAATCGTGTGGTAAAGCCTTTGCCACCTTCAGTCTCTTCAAGTACATAAAAGAAACACATACTGGAGAAAAACATATGATGTAATCAATGTGGTAAACCTTTGCACAGTCGTCATCTCCAGTACATAAAGAACACATACTGGAGAGAAACCCTATGAATGTAATTCAGTGTGGTAAAGCCTTTGCAAAAGAGTACTCTTCAAGTGCATAAAAGAACAATGTGGAGAGAAACCCTATGAATGTAACATGTGGTAAAGCCTTTGCAAATGTGCATCTTCAAGTACATAAAAGAAACACATGCTGGAGAGAAAACCCTATGAATGTATTAATGTTGTAAAGCTTTGCACATCTGGTTCTCTCAAGTACATAAAAGAACACATACTGGAGAGAAACCTATGAAATAAATGTTAATTACAGTGTGGTCAAAACATAAAGAACACTTACTGGAGAGAACACTATGAAGTTCTTGGTAAATTACTCGAAACAGTGGTCTCACATGGAAGAACACATTACTAGAATAGAACAAAACAATGTGGTAAAGCCTCTTGCTCTTCACATTTCTTTCAGTTGCTATCAAAGGAACACATACGGCGAAGAAAACCTGAGGAATGTTATTACAATGTGGATAGCATTTGCACAGTCCTCCATCATCTTACATGTACATCAAGAGAATCACATACTTAGAAGTAAACCCTATGTGCCCCAGCAAGCCAGGTTTCAAAGGGTGCAACTCATCTGTTGGAGCAAATGAAAGGAACAGGGGACATGATAGACGACAGCAAAACAGGATTCTGATGAAGCTGCAAATATTATTTTTCTCAGCAAGTCTTATATAGCATTGTAGGGGAGGGGACAGGAAAGAGGGAAGGGGAAGAGAGTGGAAGGGGTGCAGTACATGGGAGAAGTGCAGATGTGCAACAGCAAGATGTCAGCTAAGGTCACTGGAAAGGGGCCATTTATTCTGTTGGTAGGCTACCTGACAATGGCATGCTCTTTCTGCTTGGTTGTCATGACACCTGATTGTGAATTGTCTTCTTATCTTTGGGAGCTCTGGTTAGTCAACAGGTGTTACTGTTCTGGGGAAGGGCAGTGGTCTTGTAACTTGTTCTCTTGCCTGGCTAATACTATTCCATGTTTCATGTTTGTTCCTGACATCTTTCTCTTTGACACTTATGAATGTAAACAATTTGGTAAAGCCTTTGCTCATCACAATTCTCTTCAGTTGCATGAAAGAACACATACGGAGAGACACCCTATGAATATATACAATGTGGGTAAGCATTTGCACAGCCTGGTCATCTTCAAGTACTTAAGGGAACACATACTGGAGAGAGACCATATGAATGTAATCAGTGGTTTTACAGGTCTTTGCTCCATCTCATCTCCTCAGCTTCAAAGACAAAGAAATCACGTACTTGATGTTGGAAACCATTCGTACCAAGTTCCCAATCTAGTCGTGGTAATAGGCCTTTGTACATCACAAACACTCTTCCAATTTCCATGAAAGAACA
>NW_023413210.1:0-15304 GCF_903995425.1 Onychomys torridus
CAATGAAGACGCATATCATTGTAGTAAGAGGGAGACAATACGTAGGGTACAAGGGAGAACTGAGGCTAGAGAATTCCAGGAATCCAAAGGATGACGCCCAATTAGAACTATTAACAACAGGGTGAGGTGTGCCTGAATTGCCTACCCTGCTAACAAAACTTGTGAAAACCTAACTGTCATCAGCATACGAGACTTCTCCAGTAACTATGGAAGCAGATGCAGAGATGCAACAATTTGTGCACCAGGCCATGAATCTGGGAGTCCAGTCAGAGCAGGGAAGATTACATGAGCCTGGGGGTCCAAATCAGATGTGAAATACAGCAGAGATGACTGAACCACCAGCTCTAAAGGGAACTCACAAACTGTAGACTAACAGTTTGTGGGACCTGATCGGGATCGGACCAGACTCTCTGTCTACAGGGAGACAGTTTGTTGTCGCTGATTGTTTGGAGGCCCCTGGCAGTGTGATTTTTTCAAGAAATCTTACCCCTGGTTGCCCCAAAATGAGCCAGCCTTTCTGTCCCATACCTATGTCCAGACACTTTGCTCGCCCCTGATAAATGACGTAGGGGCCAGTCCTGCCTCAGCTGAATGTACGCAGGCTAGGCCCGCCATAGAGAACTTCCACTGTTTGGATGGAGGGTATGACAGGGGAACGAGAAAGTGGGGGTAGAGATGAGGATGAAGGGGATCTGTGGTTGTATTTAGAAGAAAAAATAAAAACTAAAACAGAACAACCTTTACTGGCAAAGAAGGAAAATAAAATAAAGTACAGTGATCTTAATGATCACCAGGACTCCACAGTGGGAATTCAAATGTTAGCTTCTTTCCCAACACATGAGGCAGGTAAGGGAAGGACAGGATGAGATTTTCTTTCACCTGAGGAAAGGACAGCTGGGACTTAAGTCCTCACAATGATTGTGGAAGTCCAGTGCTCCTAGATGTCCAACATTTGAACAAGTTCACTCAGGGAGGGACTTCATTAGCACCAGCTCAGAGACTTTGCAAGTAGTCCTGGCAGTCGTGTGCTCCTGCAAGGATGAGCATCCTGGCCTTTATCAGGGCACATCCTCGCGAGTCTTCTGTGGTCTACAGTAGACAGGGACCAAGAGGGAGAGGTTCGCACATGCTACGAAGAAAACCTCGCAACACACCCAGTGTGAGCAGGATTGTCACACTTCAACCTTGATGAATGACCTTTTAGTCCTCGCTCCAGGCAGACATCAGAGCATGTCTACAGGACCGAGGCAACGCAGCCGGAGGATGCACAAGCGAGGTGACGTTCCACTGAGACCTGAGATGGCATGAGAGCATGAGGGAATGGCAGTACAGGGTCAATTGGGACCAAGAGCCTAAGTGTTGGTTGCGGAAGGCTTAGACGCCTCGCCTAAAACATCACAGGGAGTAGGGAGATTGCAGCCGGCCCAGCTCGCAGTACCTCTGTATCTCACGCAGGATCGCAAAAAGAGGGGTAACAATATACAAAATACAAAAAAATGATAGCTCACTATACTAATCAATACAAACACAAACATCAAAGACACCTTATGGTAGCTATCATATTTACTCTTTCCCCAGAATGTCTAGGGATGTGGCAGGGGACCACTGTCTTTGTAAGACAGTGCTCTCAGCCAAACGCTAGCTACGTTGCGAGCGCAACTTCACGATCACAGTCCGTATAGGAATATCATCTGGTGATCAGGGGCAGTCAACCAGACATACTTGTGGAGAAACTAAGCCAGGCTATCTACGGAAACACACAACTGTTTAGGCAGAAGAACCCCTGCCACATGACCACGGAGATGGTAGCATTCCCCCCGCCTTTACCGCTTAGTTTATGCCTAGAAAAGATAAACATGGGGTTGTGGATGGAAGGCAAGGGCCAGGGAACCAAGTGCCATACTCAATTTCAAGCAGCAGCTCGAGCGAGAAGCAAATGCGCTGGTAACAGCGCTGTGTCTTCATACGATAGAGATGCTGCTATCAGACTATTTACCTTCGTTATCATCTCGTGATGTATACATGGTCACTCTCTTTACCTAGCACGATTTCCTCCATTTTAGAAGCACGCTGTACCATTTCTTCATCTATTCACAGCTAACTTATTACGAGAGAGACAACACACACCAACACTGGTTTCTCTCTTATAACACCAGGCACACAGGTCTGACACACTCGATCGAGTTATCTGTACCACTCATAGCTCTGGATCTCAAGAGTAGTCGAGAAAGCCTGAGATTAACTTCAGTCTATAGCCTACGATAATGGCCTGGACTCCTTTGGGTAGCTGATGACTCAGAAGAGCTCATTGAGTTATGGGAGAGCCACACCGAAGAAAGACGCTTCAGTTATTCATCAGTTCTACTAAGGGGCTTCTGAAGTTTGCGCAGGCGGTGGAATATAAACAAATAGATCTAAGACATGCCGCCTCATGAGATGCTAGAAATCTCTTAGTCTCTAACTGTAGGGAACCACTAAGTAACAAAAATCTGACAACTCTCTATGAGCTCTTAAACGCGCACTCTGCATTCTAGTTCTGCCAATCTCCTATGAAACATCTGTTCCCTTGGAGTGGAGAGAATACCACTATATCACCAAGTACTCTAGAAGATGGTGTGCTATGGCACTGACTAATAGAAACTAAGCAATGTGGGTTGGTACAATCTTAACAATCCTGTCCAGCACCTGGGCACTAAGAGGGAGCAGAGGGATCCGGGCCAGGATTTAGTAGACGCGCTTAGCCTGGGCAAGAGAATCAACATTTATGATAATGTGTGCAGCTATAGTTAAGAAACACTTAGACTGTTATGAGTTGTCTGATTTGGCTCATTCACACATACACTATGTGGAAACAGTGAGTTACAAACTGTAGCAATTGGCTTGAGACACAGTGTAATTTAGGTATATGACTCACGCTACAGTAAGGAGAACTCATTTTCTGTTCTGTGTGGCAGACAATACGCCCGGGCCTGAAGAAATTGTATTTGTTTTACAAAACATTGCTTTAAATATTTTGATAATTTGGTTTGTTTTTTTTTTCCTTCTGAACATCTAACTTTTAAATACCTCAACCCTTGACTCGGCTGCCCTGAAATCTCCCTAACTGTTTATAGTTCATAAAACCTGGGCAGGTAGGTACCAGGGAGGTAGGTCGTTCACAGCTACATAGAATACTACCTTACTTTTCCTCACCTGGTATTAAAGCCATGTGCATCGCCTGACAGCAGAATAGACTATTGTTCTTTGCAAGCCACATTGAGAAGAACTCAAGAGATGCCGAACCATCAGCTGGACCCTTTACAGAGAAGTTCATCTGGGGTACAATTAGATCACAGCCAAGACAATGCACAGGATCACAACTTCCATACTACCTTGTCACCATCACTGTCGCAGCGGAAAAAATTTTTAAAATGGATTACCAACACTCAGTAGTTTTAGTACCGGAACCAACGGGAAAGAATAATAGGCCCTCCACTTTAGTAGGGAGGGGTTCCTAATCTCAGACAGTGGGCCCGGAGTCCATATGTTGCGGCAGCTTGTTCCTGCCACTGTTTATTCACATGTACTCCCCAGGCTATAACCCTATCACTCTGATCACTCAGGCACTGAGCGGAGGGTCATTGACATCTAACAGAGTACAATTGACCCTCAGGCAGCACACCGCCTCCGGGTCAGTGACTTTCGAGGTTGCATGGGCGGTCTGTTGTGATGCGATCGCGATCCTTCCAGATGTCAAGCCAGAATCCAAGCTTTAAATGGCAAAGATTTTATGTTGGATGCCTTGCACGAAGAGATTGAAGATTAGTTCTCCAGGTGCGACTGTTCTGCCCCTTGCCGTTTCACAACTATTTTATATCGTTGTCATGGCAAAATTTAGCTTTTTCCAACAAAGGAGCTGAACTGTTGGCCAGCGGGACCACTGGGATCAAAGATGCCCTCAACTTAAATTTCAGGTCCACTTCAACTTTGCAAAACTGTTTTTCTGCCTGAACATCCAACGCTCTATGCATTCATTGGACCATCCAGGTGGTGGGAACTGGCTCACAACCCTTCCAACCAGATTCCCGGGGTTAGCTCCTTCCTTGGCTTGGTTTCTTACCGGAAACAAAATTTTGGGTTCCTTATGTGCTCACGAATGTCTGTGTTTTGGTTCACTGACACGTGCGTGTCTTGGTGGGAGCGGAGGTGCCGGTTACAGCGGTGTGATCAGTGTTTGAGTTTTAGAAAGTTCGCGTCAAAGTAAAACGGGATTTCAGTAGAGAGAGTGTGCGAAATTAATGGAGCGAATTTGATCAATATATTAAGGTTACGCTTCAATGTGCAACGGGGTTTGACCTGTTTCCGTGGTTGGACGGGTTCTACAGCTCCTGTGACTAGGTCTCTTCATCCATAGCCCCATCCTTAAAAAGGTTTCTATAGCTCCATTGTGAGGCTATCACAGGCCATAAGTAACTGGCTCTGTCTGATGACTGTGGTGCAAGGCAGGAAAACTGGTCTTGTTTAAGAGGAGCTTAATTTATGCAGAAAACTACACCAATCATCTTTTCTTTCAGAAATATGGAAGGAGGCAGGCGGGCATGACGCTTTAATTCACAGCAGGCGCAAGTAAGGAAGATTATAATTCATGAAGAGACCGACATCTTTTTAACTACAGGAGAATTGAGAAGAGTCAACAACAGGTTTAAGGTCTCAGCTCAGTTACACATTCCAGATGGCCACATTTACTTAACCTGATTTTCAGGTGATGCTTTGAGGCTGGCTTTCTTGGTTTCTATAGCTTCTCGAGAACAAAAGTAAACAAAAGTCCAAATCCCTCTAATGGACAAATACTAATATATATCCATGAGTTCATCGGGTGAAGACGTATGGAGATGCCATGGCAGCTGATGTATGGATGAAGCAAGTACACATGGCCAGGGCCTGTTCCCGTCCAGAAGGAATGGTGCTGACACTATTTGTGAAGTACAAATACTCCTCAGGTCTCACAAAGGGCATTTATATTGAGCTGTGAATGGGGCAAGGAGCCAAGGTCAGGAATCACACACTGAACTAGGAGGCTTCTGGGTAACTTTGGGTGTCTTCAAGAACTGGGGACACTGTATCTTATTTGTTGTTAGCAGTGACCATCAGGAATACACTTCACCTAGGAGTGCTTCTGTGCTGTGAGGGTCAGGGAGAAAGGCACCTTAGGGAACTGTAGCCCATTTATAAGCAATTTGATGAGAGAACAAAAGGAAACCTAATGGACTGAGCTCCAATTGGGCTGGAACAAAAATGTGGCCAATCATTTAGCAATATGGCCAAGAGTTGGTATGGTCCTTGTTCTTAATAGTGACCCCTAACTCCTGGCTGTCTCTCCATGAGAAGAGGCTTTTCCTCACCTTAGGAACTGCAGCATATAATACATGGAACACTTGCTGTACTCCATGTTGAGAATGCGAACAACAGTTTCCCTGAGAACAGCCACATTGACAGGTTTCAGGGTGTAGATAAAGTAGTCCATGTTTTCAGTGTTTACTAGCATGACAGGACAAGACATCACTGACAGAGGTCTGCAGGTCTCCTTGACAAATGTTTTCACCATGGTCTTCTGAGTGATTTTTAAATCAGTTATGGTGGTTGTCATCAAGTAACTTTACCCACTGAGCCATCTCACCATCCTATCTCCTCAACCATGAAATTGAATAAGTATGTATCTGTAGGTATGTTCTCAATATGTATATATCAGTACTTTATTCATACAGAGTCGATCCTTTTTCATCCAAGAATGAATATTACTTTAGTGAAATACATTCAACAAATGCATTCCTATAGGGAGCTGTGGGGAGGTAAGGGTTTAGAGAAATAAAAAGCCTGAATGGAGCTTCCTTGTTTGTTGTTGGATACACCTCTGGATGTAAATGGCTTCTTAATTATTCTTCCCCTCTAGACCGTATAGCTAAATTAAACCTAGGGAATTGTGACTACTCTACTACTGAGTTACATCCCAAATCTGAAATTCCATCCATCTTCTACAATTACAGGGCAGGCTGGACGAAGAGAGTCAGCTGTTTATTTCTCCATCCCAAGACTGGTCCTTGGCTGGCAGAATGCTTTCAAGACTGAGAATGTTTAGTTATCTGGGAGATTAAAGGAAGGTCCACAGTCTACACTGTGAAATAAGGACAGTTTAGACTGAGAAAGACTGATAGGAAACTATTATCTACCTGCACAAATGCCAGTAAAAGGAGCCAGGTTAATAAGGAGCCAGGTTAATCTACCCATCTGATGACATTTACAAAACCCACCAAAATCTATGCTGAGGACACAGGTGTGTAAGGCATAGCTGGCCCCAAGTTCCTTCCAGGTACTAAAATGGACAAGGAGACCCAATCAATGTAGTAGGAACTCGGCATGTGGCCTAAACACCAAACAGTGTCTCACCTACTTTCCAGTGTGTCTATGGATGGGCTTTTCTGTGTCAGGGTCAGTTCTGAAAGAGAAGGTGACCTATGACAGAGAGTAACCAAAGCCTCTACCCATTTCTCTGTCTGCTGAGCTTTTGAAAGCCCAGATTTGTCGGAACCTGTCTGGGGACCCACAAGATTACTTCCTCCACACTTGAACTCTCTGGCTCACCTCCAGTCTCAGAAGTCGAATCTGCTCCCAGGAGCTCTACAATTATAAAAGAGTCACCTGGAATAAACCTTTCCTCAATATACTCTGAGATCTGTCATGGACAAGGGCAGCTTCAATTGTCTCTCTCCTGTCCACAGCTTGCATAGGCATGCTCTCCACCAGAAGCATGTGTCCTCTGCTGCAGCCTCCATGCACTGTACCTGTCCTGGAGCTTCCTCCCAACACTGCTTAGCTGGAGATCTTTCTTGCTATCAAGGATTCCTTATCCCACACCCAGGCCCAAGGAGCATCACCTCAAATCTGTATTTCATCAGGTATGTCTAATCTACATCATCATCTGATATAAGAGGTGACAGTTCTGCTCCAACATTGACTCTAAGTAACTCTGAAGCATGATCCTGAACCCACAGAGATCAGTGGGGACACCAGAGCCCTGCATAGGTGCCATGCTGCCTCAAGTAGCATGCCTACCTCATGTACATGTCTGCAGAGACTTCTTTCTTTGGTTGGAGGTGATCCAGTTCAACAATACAGCACATAGGGCTGAAGGTCAAAAGCCAACTGCAGGAGCTAGAGAGAGAGCTCAAAGGTTAAAAACATTTGATGCTCTCTCACATGGTGTCTAACAACCAGCTACAATGGATCTGTTGCCCTCTTCTGTCATCTTCAGGAACTGCAGTCATGTCTAGAACAGATGTACAATAGGAAAAACACCCAGTCATATAAAATAAAAATAAATAAATCTGAAAAGAATGAAGGACAACAAATTGCATTGTCAAGGCCAACCACATATACAAAAAGCTATTTCCCAAAATTATTGGGGTTATATCTGTTGCTTGGTTATCACTGACAATGTATTGCAAGAAAAACAGAGGTAGATAGCTCTAGGTTTCATGATTTCTTTTACAGTTCCTCAATGAATGGTTTTATGTCCTGTAAGGCCATAGAGCAATAAAGGTATATTTTCAATAAGTTGTTATGCATGAGCACTTTGGTAAGTGTGTCTGTAGAGTACAATACTAATACATGACACTATGGATACTAATTCCATCATAAAGTGTGTATTCGTGGAATAATCCATATGACTCATCCCCAAGACTTCACCAACCTGTGTCGCTAGCTATGATTTGCTGAGAACTAACTATGTATCCTATGCTGCCAGGAACTTGCAGAGATCCATTGTGTCTATGAGTTCTGGGGTTATAGCAGTGTGACCCCACAGCTGACTAAAGAAACAGGTCTTAAGTGTAAAGAGTTAGAAATCATTCTTTTATTCATAAAAGTACATTTATCTCAAAAGAAGTTTTAAAAGGGCCATCAATATAAACTGCGAAAAACAATAACAAGAAAAAATAACTTCAAAATAACAAAACCAAAACAACCAAATAAAAAACCTAAACAAAAAATGAAACAAAATATAAGCTATGCAACATTCTCTCCCTGCAGACTGAGCAGCACAGACCTGAAACCTGTGGATGGCCTTGGACAGGTTGTAGAAAGACAGTTTCCAATTAAAACAGCCTTTTCAAGATGAGCATAGCCATGCCTCTTTGGGGCTTTATCTGTCATGTTCTCGCCAAGGCTGAGGATGAAACACATTACAGGCTTTTTTGCTCAAAGTCTTTGGAATTCACTTGAGTCATCTTCACTAAAGTATCCTTGATGGTTCATCAAGACAAACACTAATTTGCACTCCCAGACTCCTCCTAAATGCCCAGTTTCTCTGGATATGCTTCAGCACTTCTTCAAAGCCCTCTCCTGTTCATCCTTAGCAAGAGTGGAATCCCAAACACCTCCATGTACAAACGTATCTTAAAAGTCTACCTGGGCCAAGGTTTTCCTCAGCTGCAATCTTTCCATCACAAAGAGATAAATCTTCTGAAGGTTCATCTTTCTAATGTGCACCAATACCTTTGTAGCATACAATTTCTAGCAGCCTGAGTCTCCCTGGTTCTTTGTTCCTGAACATCACAGTTTTTTTTTTCCTAAGGCATCCTGCACATAGTCATGCATGTCTGGATATAGTGTTCCTTCCTCAGCTCTGAACTGGCTGCTGAGCCTCATGCACTTGATGCTTTGTCCATTCACAAATCTCTGCTTTTTTGTTCATAGGAGCTCATGCTTTTCTTGTTCACAGTAACTCCTGTTCCATGGAAAAATACACCTTCAAAGATAACATCAGGTCCTATCTTTATCAAACATGCTTATTTTGCACACCTCCTCCCTTGAAAATTACACTCCATTTGCAGTCACCTTTGGGGTTAAGATAAGCTTCCTAATCCATTATGATTCTTTCTTCTGGGAATCAGAGCTGTATGCTGAATAATTTGTAAGGTAATCTGTCTTCATCCAATATTCAGAAAGTGAGAATTGTCCCATAAACTCTGTCTTATGATAGATAAGATTATGATATATATATATATATATATATATATATATCATCTGGGGTCATGCCTGGATCTCATCAGCTGCAGGCACAACACTGGCAGCACACTCAGGCTGTGCTCCCTGCAGGTCATGATGCTGTACTGTCTAGTTGTTCTGCTGTCACATGATGCACAGATGATTCCCATACATCTTTCCTTTATACTCAAAAGATCTCATCCTAAAGCAGGGGCTGGAAGTCCACCTCCCTGAACTGGATATAGGGTGCCATGCTGCCTCTGGATAATTTTGGAATGGCACATCTGTACACAGACCTTTCAGCTGATGTTCTTGTAAACATCTGACACAACTCTTGAGCATCAGAACATTATCTGAATTTTCTCATCCAAATGACTGCTAGGCCCTATCACTGATAAATCATTGACTTTTTCATAGAACTCTCTTGGAGACACTAAGGGATGTTTTCTGATGAATTACTACCCTCTGCTGGCATAATACACACAGACTTGGCTAGCTGATCTGGGAAGAAGAAGTACTACAGGAGGCTTTTCCAGTGTGAGGACATCTTGGGAGAAATGAGACCCTGTCTCAACACACAAAACAGAAACATACCCCACCTCCAAGGTCTCACCTACCAATCCTTTCTAATGAAAAGAACTTACCATTCTCCCTAACAGTCTTTTATCTTAGGGAGATGGAGGGGTATGTGAAGTGATGTTTTATATCTGAGGACCTTGTTCAGGCCCTCTCATAGGCCCACATAGAGACCAAATGAAAGTGGGTATGACCATGTGAACTACTGAGTAATAGCCAGCGCTGCTAGCATAGAACTGTACCTATGATAATCTCTGCCTTTCTCTGAGTGGTGCTGCCCCAGCAGGTAAGTGTCAGGATCTGAGACCAGACAGCACTGATCCCTTCAAGGGCTAGACAGCATCCATCAGAGACACTCCACTTCCTTTGCTAGAGATTAAATCAAGCTGACACATTTTCCAAATCTGGTGGGCTATTTAACCAGCGATGATAGCTCCATCCCCACTGCTCTAAACTCAGTACAGTGTGGAGTTCTGGCACCCACATCACTGATGAGTACCTTGGTATACTGCCCGAGGCTCAGATTTCTTATAGGAATGAGTGCAGACAAGCAATGTGTTGCTGTCAGTAAAAGATCCTGCCCAGTCCCTTGTTCATAGAGACTTTAGAGGAACCAGCCCTCTTCTTACTCAAGACTGCTAATGATGTACAGTCTTCACTTGGGAGCCACAGAGCTCTTCAAAAGGGACTCACATTACCAGGAAACTACAAGTTTCTATGTTTCTATTTTTCTTTTTGTTTGAGGCAGTTAAATTCAAATAGACAATGCCTAGCCAGGGACTAGCCATCTCCTCCTGGACCTCACATTCTAGGTGCTTTTCCAGGAATGCTTTGAAGCTGGTTTTCTTGGTTCTACAGCTTCTGGTTTCAATGTAAAATGACAATAAACACTGTATATCTCTTACACAGACCAAATAAATAACAGTTATGTATTTACATGACTGCATCAGGGGCAGATCCAGCCTAACTGAGGAGTGAGTAACCAGGACTGTGTCCTGACCGCTGTGGGCTAAACCTGACTCACAGGGAGGTGGACACACCTTGAGAGCTTCTGTGGGGACAGAATGTTGTAGAATGGCCACAGGGGTAAAAGGGGCAGCAATTCTGAGTCCCCACAGGGCAGGTAACATCAGACGCCCAGTTCCCCATCTAAGGAGTTCCTGTGGAGGCCATGTGTCTTATCTGACCCTGAACACCAGTTAAAGTCATGTAGGTTTCTGTCCATTTAGCAGTTGTCAGGACAGAGTGCAAAGGTCAGGAATGTGGACTGTTTGGGTGGGAGCTCCACCTCAACCCCTGGCTCCCTGGCATCCCTATCCCCAAAGAGTCTGGAATGTTCTGGTGGAAGATCCACCTCAACTCCCCTCCCCTATCTCTGTCCCTAAATCTGCCCCTGCAAAGCCTGCCAAACACAGCTCCTCCCCCAGAGAGACTCAAGACACTCCCACAGGGTATATAAGCTGCATCCCAGAAAACAGACATGTGGTTCTTCCTGTCTCTCATCCCAGTCTCTTCCATGAGGGGCAGGAGAATCACCCAGGAACACTTTACCCATTAAACCTGGGCTTTTCCAATTCATTCTGATTTGGTTTAATTTGGATTGCTGCATCAGAGGAGATGCTTTCAGGGTGCAAAGAATTTCCAGGGACGTCCAGCCGTTACCATGTCCTGGTGTTTGACGCTACACTCTGGCTTGTGCATGGGCTTCTCCCTTCTCACCATCCTCACTTGTCTTTCATTCATCTTGATGTTGTTTTGAAGACAGGGTCTCACTCGGTAGCCTTGCCTGTCATGGAACTTGCTATGTAGAAGAGGCTGGCCTGGAACTCAAAGATTTCTGCTTAAGCCTCTTCCTCTTGTTTCCTGGGATTAAAGACATGCCTCAACCTGGCCTGGATTCTCTCTCTCTCTCTCTCTCTCTCTCTCTCTCTCTCTCTCTCTCTGTCCATCTTCAACCTGTTTCTCTCCATTATCTGGCCTATGTGACCCTTAAAATGATGATCAGTGCATCACAAGGAGGTAGGACCACAGACTACCCTACTGCTACACCTGGAAGCTCTTCCACTGTCTACCTTCTGTCAATCCTGGACAACATGTAGGCTGTTAGTCAATATGGCCAAATACAGCTTCAAGGACTGAAAGGTCTCCACTGCCTCAGTGTTCATATTTTCTTTTCAGAACTGAAGAATCATCTGCAAGGAAAGGAACTCACAGAAAGGAGAGAGGGGTGCAGGGTGACTTACTTAGACTCTGGAGATAAAAGATACATTCTTTCTGTAAGACACAGGCCTGTGGATGCTCATGCAATGGCTGACCATGGTGTACTGGATCTCATCGATGATAGCTGTCTGGGCAGCCTCAATGCCCAGAGTTTTCTCCATTTGGGGAGAGCTAGGAGTGAGTGGAGACAGTCCCTTCTGGGTACCTCCTATTCCTCTCCTGTCTGACAAGCACAAAGCACACACTGTTCTATTTCCCAAAACAGATTGCTGTGTAATTGTTGGGGGAAGATAGAGCAAATGCCAGGGTCAGGAAACTGCTGGAGACTGGGTGAGGGCCCAGCAGCAATGGTACCTCAGAGGTGTTATTGGGTGTGGTCTGGATGACTTCCACACCATTGGTTGTCACCTTCCATTAGACACTTGAACTTCTTGTTCCTGCTCTGCTCATCTACATAGATCACAACTCTGGACACCACTGGGATGCCCTATACCCACCTACATTCCACACAGAATGCTCAAGATGCCACAACCACTAAGTCCCTACCGAGAGCCTCAGAAACGGGGCTGAAGAATGGGCTGGTAACTAGTTCATGCCATTCTCAGCCCCATTATCACCAGCACTATGTGCACTCCAGGAGTGCCTAGGTACTGCTTGGGGTGAGGGAAAGATGGTTCAGAAGACTGTGCCCCAACCTACAGTCAGCCTGAAGAGAGAGCAGAAAAAAGACTGAGAGAGAGACTTGCAGTCTTAGAACCAAGTGTAAAAGCCAGCTGAGAGCTCAGTGGATAAAAGAGCCCACTACAAAAACTGACAACCTGAGTTTGATCCTTGGGACCCACAAGCTCACCATGCACTCCCACCCCCAAATAAAGTAATGTTCACCAGACTGATCCCATGAGCATATGGCCATGAAGTACTGGGGCTCTATTCTTGGTCTCTGTAGTGCCCTGGTTCCCACCCCACTGTTGGCTGTCTCCCACAAGAGGACTTCACCTTGGGTAGATCCTCTTTCAGAAACTGCAGCATGTAATACATGAAGCTCTTGCTGTTTTCCCTGGGGCTGATGCACACCATGGCCTCACAGTGAACAGCCACATGGCCAGGCTTCAATAGGACCTTGGATGTGCAGATGGAGTGCCAAACAGTCTTAGTTAGATATGTATTTCTATGAAGAGACATCATAACTATGGCAACAGTTATAAAAGAGAATATTAATTTGGGACTGGCTTACAATTTAGAGGTTTAGTCCCTATCATCATGGAAGGAAACATGGTAGCATGTAAGCAGACATGGTGCTAGAGAAGGAACTGAGAGTTCTATATGAGATCTGCAGGCATCAGGGAGAAAATAGAACCACTAAGACTGTCTTGAGCACAAAAGACACTCAGGTGAGTAAGGCAGTGCTGGCCCAGGCTCCTTCCACAGTGTGTCAAGATGGACACAGAGATCAAATATTCTAACATGATGTGATGATAAATGACAAATGTAGAACATACCCACACCAAATCAAATAGATTCTAAAGATAGCCATGTCTCCTCTGCCTTAGGGTCAAATTAGAAGGACATGACAGTTAATGGGGTGACCAACAACAAAGACCAGCCAGAATCTTTACACTGCTTCTCTATACACTTCTTCAGTGTACTCTGAGATATTCCATGGCAAAATAGCAAAGCATTAGCCTCCATCCTCAAGTGCCTCTCCAACCACAGGCCTGCACAAACAAATTCTCCACCAAGGCACATCGTCAATGCTGTAGCCCCATCCACAGCTGCTGTGCTGCTTCCTCACATTGCTGAAAGGAAGTTTGACAACATTTTCTTGTTATCAAGAGGGATTCCTAACCTCTCCAGGAGGGTTTTCTCAATTCTGCCTTTCAGTAGGCATATGTAATCCACATTGTCATCCTTGTCTAACTGTGCTGTGATAACTGGAGTGCTGAAAGAAGGAGAAAGGATCAGTATGCAAGGAAGGGACCAAGACTGTGTGCAGTGAACTGCTGTAAAATCTGAGTGCTACTCTTCAACCATGAGTACTTTATTAGAACTCACTTTGGGGAGGGCTGCAAGAAACGAGTACACAGACCTGTCACTGAAGCTAACTAGTTTCAGGAGAGCAAAGGTGCCCATTCTGGCCAGGACAAGATTTAAGAAAATTTCCCAATGGAGGGAGTCCTACCTCTCAGTTCTTGACTTTCTGCTCCCCAGGGCACCAAGTTCTTATGCATTTCACCAACCTCTGTTCTTCCCTAGCTGTACCCATTGTGCTCTGACCACCACACTCATCTTCCCTCTTTACAGGAAACAGTATCCCATCAACACAGGGCCTTGGAACAGATCTCACTAGCCTGCAGAAGCCTAGTAGACCTCCAATTACCATGGATATACACAGTACCTAGTCTTCAACCAAGAGCACCTATTTCTCATTAGATGCTATTCTTCTGCAAAACTTTGAGAATAGGCAAAATGATTTTTACCCTTAAAAATATCATGTATCCCTAGTTCTTCTAGTCTATGGTCTCTTTAAAACCTGATTGCATCCCTAGGGGCTTACAGAGAATGGCTACAAACCAATCAGGACAAAAAGAAATCCAAACTATTAAGGCATGAAGTAATGTCACCAAAGGGATGCCATGTTTGCTGACCAATACTGCTCAATACTGCTAGCTCATTTAATATGTTCTCTTCCATTTTATAGAGGCCATAAATACAACACAAAAAAAACCCATGAAGTAAACTATAGATTCCATTTTGACTATATGCAGTTTTACTTTGAGTGACTTTCTAACAACTCTAACACTGATCAACACAGTAAACCTGCACTCTCATCACCAGACACTGCCTTATTAACAAGAAATCACAGACATTCGTGGGAACAAGGACAATTTGTTCTTAAGAAACCAGCTAAGGAAGAGCTACCCGATGGCTTTGGAAGTGTTGATGGTTTCCTTGCTCTGAGCAACACTCAGGGTGATATTGGAGGCTACACCTGTGGGTCAACAGTCCCTGAGGAACAGGCATGTACAGGCTAGGAACAAGTGCCATTATGGGAATGAGATGGTCAAAGGGGCAGATAATGTGACTAAATTCTGTGTGGTCAGTGTATGATATATTGAGGGCTGATGTCCACTCTGTGGAGTAGTTTGAAGTGGTCTGCTCCTACTCAGTATGAACCAAGTCAGAGTGCTGGAATCTGCCACACAGAACAGAAACATGAGTTTCCTTATGGGCAAAAGACATTCAGAAAGCTCCTTTGTAAGTCCTTTCATATTAATGGGCATCCAGACAACAAACCAGACAACAGACTATAGATGTGAGGCACAAATCTGGCCAATCCTGGCAGTGGTGCTGGGACAGTGTGCTTGTTAGTTTTTATTATCAGCCTGACCCCACCTAGAGTCACCTGGGAAAAGGGACTCTCAATGAGGAATTATCTAGATCAGGTGACCTTGGGTTTGTTTCTTACTTGCTTCCTGTAGAGGCAGAG
>NW_023413211.1:0-5869 GCF_903995425.1 Onychomys torridus
GAATACTAATGTATAGATGTGTTTTTCAGACTTTTAATCAACAGTATTTTATGTTCAGTTTTAGCTGTGCTGGACGTTAGCTGCCCATGCCATAGCTTTGATGTATTATTTATGGTTGAGAAAAGTATCATGGAGCAGGTAGTTTTCACATCCAGGTGATTCCACACATAACTCCACATCTGATAAAGTATGATCAGGTCATTGATGCCTGACATAGAAATAGAAAATAAATGGAATTTAATTAAAAAAATATAAAGTAGAACAGAGAAATGGGGATTGACATACAAAGACAAAGCAGTAATATTAACCCTTGAATCTGCTGAAGGATTGGATAAAGGTAATGTGATAAATTTTAGCAGAAATTAACATGGAGACCCATTCTGTGCACTCAGAACATTCCATGTAAATAAAAGCTGAGGAAAATGTGGTTTAAATGAAGTAAATATTATCCATGCCTCGCTAACATCCACCGGGCCCCTGGAACCACAAGAGTGGACTCTAAGCCTGCTGGAGTAGCAGGCTCTCATTTGCCTGAGTGAGTGACTCAGGTGACCACCATTTTAGTCAATCTGTGCTTGTATTTTTCTGGCCTCAAAGATTGGTTTCGAAGTGCTCTGAGCACCAAGAGGCCCAATACTTTCTGTCAGGATCATCAGCACATTCTCTAGTCAGGAACTAGCCAGCATATAACTTTCAGCACTGTGGAAAATATCTTGTTTCTAGGAGAACAGTTAACTGGAGAAGAAATCCAGTTCACACTCTGAAAACCTCAGAGGGATGTGGATGACTGAACTGGATATTAAATCCCTGTAACAGGGGGACTTAATAGTCCTGCAAGAAATACACTTTATTTGTAGATTTTAGTTAGTTAAACTTGGGTAATTCTTTTTTTAAAAAACTTCTTATTGATTCTTTGTGGATTTCACATCATGCATCCCAATCCCATTCATCTCCCCACCCTTCATATGTGCCCTCTCCTCTTACAACCTCTCCCACAAAATAAAATCAATTTAAAAAGAAAAAAAAAAAGCAAAACAAAAAACAAACAAGCAAACAACCTCGTTGTGGAAGTTGTAGTGTGTAGTGTGTGACACAGTGAGTCACACAGTGTACCCTTTGGTCCATACATCTTTCCTTGTAAGTGTTCATTGTGATGCATTATTGGTCTGTGTGGTGGTATTGTGTTCCTCAAAATATTGTGCACCCTAATAAATTTATCTGGGGTCAAAGAACAGAACAGCCACTAGATACAGAGGTTAGAAAGTGGTGGCACTCACGCCTTTAATCCTAGCATTCCAGAGGCAGAGATCCGCCTGGATCTCTGTAAGTTCAAGGCCACATTGGAAACAGCCAGGCAAGGTGACACTTGCTTTTAATCGCAGAAAGCGAGCCTTTAATCCCAGGGAGTGACGGCAGAAAGAGAAAGATATATAAGGCGTGAAGACCAGAAACTACCACATTTGGCTGGTTAGGTTTTTAGGCTTCTAGCAGCAGTTCAGCTGAGAGCCATTCTGGATGAGGATTCAGAAACTTGCAGTCTGAGCAAACAAGACCAGTTGAGGAACTGTCAAGGTGAGGTAGCTGTGGCTTGTTCTTGATCTTCCAGCATTCACCCCAATAACTGGCCTCAGGTTTGATTTCATTAATAAGACCTGTTAAGATTCCTGCTACAGGTCTGGTTCGAGGCTTCTGGCTTCTGCTCTATCCTCGGTACTGGGCTCTCACTAGGACTCCTCTATGGATATCCTTTTGTTGCCCTGTGTCATGGAGATTGTGCAGCTTTGGATCTGTAGGTCTAGCCCCTTAACATGCTCCAGCAGTTCATAGATGAGGTGGGTGTTGGGGTGGGCCTGGTTCTGGACCTGGGTGGTAGCTGGGTTGGTCAGCCTTCCAGCTTTCCCTCAGCAACACCACCAGGGTGAGCTCTCCAGCGTTGTGCTGGAGAGCTCATCCACTGTAGCAGGCAGCAAGGAGCAGGGCCAGTTCTCCTGCTCTTGCACGCTCAGGGCTGGCTCACTGGCATCCACACCACCAGGGCCAACTCTACTGTTTGCAAGTGTTTGCAGGGCCCATTCTTGCAAGTGTTGCAGTTGGTGAGGTGCAGGGCCATATCTCCTGTCTGTTGCAGGTGGCAAGGGTTGGGGATTATTCTTTTTAGAAAGAATTTTTACTTAATAGTTTTGTTAAAAAAATTTCCTAAAATAATACAAAAATCATATTTTGGAAAAAACAAGATTCCTGAGCTTAGAAAATAGATTAGGGAGTTAGAATGTTTGGTTACCCATCTGTTGTAAAAACTTTAATAGAAGCATAATATCCATAAATGAATCCACAAATTTATTTCACTGCATTAATTTAAAAATTGAAGTATAACATACAAGTACACAAATCTTAAGTGTGGCAAGTTAAAAGAGAACACTTTTTTATCCACTAGATGACAATATAAAATTGCCATGGCCCAAACACCCTTGTGATCATTGAGGTTTCAGTTTCCTTAGCTCCATTTCACAAGTTTTTGAACCCCAAACTGGAATTGCATTCAGCACAGTCCTTTGTGTTGGACTTCTCTCAATGTTTTGTCAGTGAATTATGCTATCACTCAAGTTTGCCATGTTCAGCATAGAATCTAATTGTGTGGATATATCACAGTTGGTTTATTCTATGATTGACGGATATTTGGGTTATGTCATACTTTGGTTATTGTGAATAAACTCTGAGCATCCTTTTAAATGCCTGTTTGTGTACAGATATGCTCAATTTTTGTGGATCTGCCCTAGGAGTTGAGCTACTGTGTCATAGGGAAAGGATGCATTTAGCTCCAGTAAACAATCAACAGTTTTCAGAACTGTCTGTGCCCATCTGAACTCCTGCACAGCACAGGGACATTCTGGTTAGTCACAGTCTTCCTAGGACTCGACTTTGTCAAATTTCAAATTCAGATGATGATGTGGTGATATTTTTATTTTTTTTTTTCTGATCATCAATAATCTTGAGAATTGCCTTACCTGCTGATCAAACTATTTAGATGTTTTCTTTTGTGAAGTACCCACTTGAGTCTGTCACATGTTTTATTTATTTAAAGTTCCATTACTATTATTACTATTATTTGGTGTGTGTGTGTGTGTGTGTGTGTGTGTGTGTCACGGTATGTGTGTAGGGTTGGATGACAACCTTCCTTTCATCTTGGGTTCCAGGGATTGAACTTGGGTCACTAGGCTTGGGCAGCTCACAACTGATTTCAGTGGTCCTGACCCACTTCTAAACGCTGTGTTTTTTTCTTACTGCTTTTCAACTGTATATATGAGACATTTGTATGATACAGATATCGCAAGTTTTGTCTTCTACTCTGTGACTGGACTTTACACACACACACACACACACACACACACACACACACACACACTTTCTCTCTCTTTTTTTACTTTTTAAAATTTAAAACTCTATTATAGGAAAGGGTGCAAAAAACCCCCAAAAAAAAAAAACAAAAACAAAACAAAAAACCAAACATCACACACCCAACTTAACTAGACCAAAATGAACAAAGACTATTGAACTCACTGAACTTCTCTACAGTTGGAGGAGCCGTTCAGAAGAGGGGTTGTGCGCACTGGATTTTGTACTTTCCCTACGGGATGCGTTTTTCTGCATTAACAAATATGAAAAATGGTGACAGGCCAAGAACAAGAGAAGCACTAGCTTCATGTCTTCTTCATAATTCACTGCCTGCCTTCAGCCCTTCCTCATATTCTAATGTTTACCCTTTCTCGTTCTATTTTCTAGAACATTGAACACATTAAAATCTATTAAGAACAGTAAATAGCACACTCCACCCACGTACATTTGGTACATTTGTTCACTCTCTTAATGGTGCCATTAAGGGACAGAGTTGTAAAACCAAATGTAATCTAGTTATCGATCTGTTCTTTTAGACTTAGTACTTTGAATCCCATTTGAATTTGTTTACCTGGCTTCTTGGCAGGAACCCATTTTCCTGTAAGTTTCTAGGGGGACTCATGCTTTTGTTCTTCATGTTTAAGCTTATGATCAACACAGGATGAATGTTCATATTTGAACATAGAAACACATACTTTCCCTCCCAGCTGAGCAGACCATTTATCACAGCAGCCTGTTTATCACAAACAGGTGACTACGTGTTTCTAAGCTCAGTATGTCCCATTGGTTTCGTGTCTAGGCTGGTATCAGCCATACATTGCATTTTACTTTTTCTGTACCAAGGCTTCAACCACTGAGGCTCCTCCCCCTCATTGTCCATGTGTTATTTGTATTTCTGTAGCTTTGAAATACATCTTGATATCTGCCAGCGAATCTCTTCAACTTTGTTCCTTTTCTTTTCTTTTCCTTCCTTGTCTTTTTTCTTTTCTTTCTTCTTTCTCTTTTCTTTTATTAAGAGATTTTCTATTCGTTATACATATCAACCATGGATTCCCCTGTCCTCCCTCCTCTCACCCTCCAGCCATCCCCCCCAACCCACCCCCAATTCCCAACTCTTCCAAGGCAAGATCACCCCTGGGGAGTCAGCAGAGCTTGGTATATTCAGATGAGGCAGGTCCAAGCCCCTCCTCCCTGCACCAAGGCAGAGCAAAGTGTCCCATCATAGGCACTAGGTTTCAAAAAGCTGGCTCATGCATTAAAGACGGGTCCAATCCCACTGCCTGGGGGCCCCCTTAACAGTCTTAATGATCACCTTGACTCTTTTGTAATCTGTTTGTTGCTGTTTTCTCTACTGCCCCCTAATGCTGGTGTCTTCATTGGGGTTACCTTGAACCTGTAGATCAATTAGAGGGAATTGACACTGTATAATATCAAATCACACACATGGAACTGTTTCTTCTGTCAAGGGTTTGTTCACTTTTGTTAGATTTATTTTTCTGGCAATTTAATGTATTTTTTTCTTTGTGGTACTAGAAATGATGTTTCTAAAAAGTTGATCATTTATTGGGAAACACACTTGATTTTCAAATACCAAGCTGGTACTTTACAACTCTACTAAATTACTCTATTTTTGCTTACCTTCATGTGTATTCTGTGTAGAAGTTTATTTAAATTACTCTGAGGCATTGTTTTTTACTTTTCAGTCTAGGTGGCATCAGTTGTGGAATTTTTCTGCTAGCCACCTATTTCAATGTTATTTCAATGGTTTCACATCAGCATGAACAGAAACCCCAAGACACCAAAGCAAAACATCTGAACATAAAGTTCTTTTCTCAAGGGGACTTTTATTCAACAAAGAGAGGGAAATGTAGATAACCGTCAGAAGAAGAGTTAAGTAGTTAAATATTCCTATAACTTTACTAAGAATAGCTATGTGGTATATATCACTAAAGGAGAATGAAGAAAATTATAATATTAAGGAGAAATGGAGAGCTGTGGGTATTGATGCTGGAGTGTTTTAACCAGTATTCAAGAATATTGTCAACAGAGCACTCGGTATGCAGAGACAGGTGGATCTCTATTTGTCTACTCTACATAGAGAATTCCAGGTTAGCTAGGGCTGGTGGATTTCTCTCTCTCTCTCTCTCTCTCTCTCTCTCTCTCTCTCTCTCTCTCTCTTTCTCTCTCATAATGCTTTTGCAACTTTATATTAAAAGAATTCTTTTCTGAATAAAATTTTCAAACGGGATCAAAGAAGTCAGAGAACACTGAACACATTAAAATCTGTTAAAACAACACATAAACCAAAACTTCATATAAAAAGGTGCAAAATATAGGCTGGGATGACGCCTGGGTTAATTCTAACAATCCTCCTGGGACAGGCTGCCTGCACACAAAGTATCCTGATGGGCAGAAAGAAAGTTTCTACTCCCGAACTCATTTCATTAGCGATTGTATAACTTTGATATTAGACAAA